>NC_139147.1:106386736-106529236 GCF_964270905.1 Leucopleurus acutus
CCACAAAATTTGATACCAAAGAACTCAACTGGTAAGTGGTAAGATCTATTCTTACAATTTATGATCAGTCCTTTTGGACTTTACAGCAAGATCTATGGTAAAGCATATCATTTACCAAAAGTACTTACATTTCCCACTAGCCTTGTACAAAACTTCCAATTCCTTGGCTCTTCCAAACTCCCCAGGCTAACAGTGCCCTCCTGGCTTTGCTTCCTTCCCTACCCAACCTGAACCCCAAGATCATCATTTCAATTCCACACTTAACAACATCCTCATCTCCCTGATTCCTTTGTTGCTGTGCCAAGCTGCTACCAACACATCTGACCAGTTTTTCTACTTTTGCTGCAGAAGCTCCCTACGAAATGGTATATACGTGTTATTGGCTATACTAGAAACCAATGATTTAGAAATTAATCTGGATCCTTCCATGTTGCTTCTTCTTAATCAGCATCCACCGTTGCCTTCCTTACTAAGGAAGTTTCCTACAACTTACTAAACTTTCTCCACTGCAAGTGCCAATAACCTCACACCAGCTCCCTCGACTCCCTTATATTTTCTCAGCTTCACTCTCATTCACCTCCAAACTTTTATGTTCAACAGTCCTTATTTCTTTTTTTTGCCTTGTTTCAGAAAGTAAATCCATCCACTTGTGCTTTAGAACCTACTCCCTTCCATACCCTTTAGGGTTCTTTCTGCTTCTCAAGGTTCAAACTCACTCTTCTCTATCCTCAGACTATAAATACATTCAAGTCTCACAAATCCTGTACAATATTTACTCTTCTTTCAACCAGTTACTGCCTTTTCTTGTTCCTGTTAGATTTTGCCCCCACAGCTTTTGTAATGGTCCCTAAAAACTCTATAATAGCCGAATCTAATGGTTATCTCAGTTTTATCCTGCTATAATCTCTCCAATTTTTTTTTAAACAGTTAACCAGCCACATCTTTATCAAAATGTTCTCCTAATTCTAACAATCAGCCTTTTTTGGCTGCTGTCTCTTTTACCCACCTTTCAATTCTTGGAGTTCTGTTGCTATGCAGCCTTGTAAACAGAAGGTCTAAAATGTAACCCATGTGTCTATCATAGTTCCAGTTCTGGCCTCTTTCCAGACGATCAGAAGTTTTTTCCCAATTACTTCCTGAATACCTCCACATAGATATTTCAAAATCGTGTTCATGATTGAACTCATAATCTTTCCCTCAAACTTGATCCTCTTTCCTGGGTATTTCCTGTTTTCTCTCAGGTTAGAAACCTTTGTGACACTATCCTCCAAATCATATCCTCATGCAGTACATCGACTGACCAGGAGTTCCATCAGATTCCACTCTGCAGATTATCTCCAGAATCCATCCAGTCCTTTGCATTTTCATTGCCAATATTCATGTTCAGGACCTCATCTCTTTTCACTTTGAATAAGAAAGGAGCTCCTGGGACCTCCCTGGTGGCGCAGTGGTTAAGAATCCGCCTGCTGGGCTTCCCTGGTGGTGCAGTGGTTGAGAGTCCGCCTGCCGATGCAGGGTACACGGGTTCGTGCCCCGGTCCGGGAAGATCCCACATGCCGCGGAGCGGCTGGGCCCGTGAGCCATGGCCGCTGGGCCTGCGCGTCCGGAGGCAAAAAGAAAAGAATCCGCCTGCCAATGCAGGGGACACGGGTTCAAGCCCTGGTCTGGGAAGATCCCACACGCCGCGGAGCAATTAAGCCCGTGCGTCACAACTACTGAGCCTGCGCTCTAGAGCCCGTGAGCCACAACTATTGAGCCCACGTGCTGCAACTACTGAAACCCACGCGCCTAGAGCCCATGCTCCGTAACAAGAGAAGCCACCGCAATGAGAAGCCCACGCATCGCGATGAAGAGTAGTCCCCGCTTGCATAAACTAGAGAAAGCCCGTGCGCAGCAACAAAGATGCAACACGGCCAAAAATAAATAAATAAATGTATTTTTTTTTTAAAAAAGGAGCTCCTATTTGATCTATGTACTTTTAAAACTATCCCTCTAATGAACCCTTTATATTACCACCAGAGCAAGGAATGTATTCCTTTTATGTATCCCCAGTAGCAAGCACAGTATGTAGAAATGAAATGCTCAACAATTACAAAATAAATAAATCTAGCATTCTAAATACTATCACATCACACTACCTCTGAAGGCACCCTGCTGTGCAAATATATGTAAATCCAATCTCCTTAGCATACCATCTAAAGCCTTTCACAGTCTGATCTCAATGAACTTTCTAGCCTCATCATTCACCAATTTTTTTTTGTTTTTTTTTGGCCACGCTGTACTGCATGTGGGATCTTAGTTCCCCCACCAGGACTGAACTCACACCCCCTGCAGTGGAAGTGCGGAGTCTTAACTACTGGACCGCCAGGGAAGTCCGTTATTTATCAATTCTCCTTCATCACTTCAAGGATGCATGGCCTTGTGGGGCCACACTGCCTTCTGTCTGTATTGCCATGCCTTTGTTCTTGCTGGAGTGCTCACCTTATTTTCTCACTGAGAAAACCTTATCAGAAATTTTTAGTTCAACACCCTCTTCTGTGAAACCTTCCCTGATCAACACTCCTTGTCTTCAAATAGATCTGACTGCTCCCTGCTTTCTTCTTAGGCACTTCAGTGCCTTCCTTATGGAATGAACAATACTTTATTCCTTCAGTAGAGAAAATATGCATCTACTTGAGTGCAGGGCACATAGTAAGTGTGACAGAAATTGTTAAGCATTCCCTTCTTCATGAGTCTTTAGGCAGACTATATTTTCTAGTCTTTCTTGAAGAATACACTTGTATTCAACCAATGAAGTGTGAATATAAGTGTATCATGTTTCCATACTTGGCCTACAAAAAACTCCCATACATCCTCATTCTCTTGCCCTATCCATTGGCTGAATAGAGGACTCATGGAGGCCCAACCACAAGCTAAAAGAAATCTGGGTCACCAAATTTCTGCAAGGAGTAGTGCTTTCCTAATGACTTGCATTATACTGTGATATAAGCACAAAACAAATATATATGTATATATAATACATATGTGCATATATATTACTCATTGAAGTATGGCTGATTTATAATATTGTGTTAGTTTCAGGTGTACAGCATAACGATTCAGTATTTTTGCAGGTTATACTCCATTATAGGTTATTACAAGATAATAAGTATAATTCCCTCTGCAATACAGTATATCCTTGTTGTTTATCTATTTTATACACAGTAGTTTTTTTTTTTTTTTTTTTTGCGGTACGCGGGCCTCTCACTGTTGTGGCCTCTCCCGTTGCGGAGCACAGGCTCCGTACGCGCAGGCTCAGCGGTCGTGGCTCACGGGCCCTGCCGCTCCGCGGCACGTGGGATCTTCCCAGACCGGGGCACGAACCCGTTTCCCCTGCATCGGCAGGCGGACTCTCAACCACTGCGCCACCAGGGAAGCCCCAGTAGTTTGTTTTAAGGCATTGAAATTTGGGGGTTGTTTGTTACAGCAGTTTGTGCACCTTGCCTATCTTATGAGAGGAAATCAACTGAATCAAGAATTATGAAAAGACTGACAAGGTATTCAATTCATCTCCTACTTTCAAAAGGACTGTATTAAGATTCCCAGAGAAAAAATTTTTATAAGGGTTTAACAACCCTCATTCAGAAGTTCTTTTCTATAGGTAGTCCATTTTCTGACACTGCACCACAATGAACAGACCAGAAATGTTGAGGAATTCTTAGAAAACAGAAAGCAGATGGGATCAGATCTATGGAGAAATGATTAGAGGAAATCACAGCCCAATCATATTCAGAAGACTATACAGACATTGGAGAAGGTCCAGGGATGCTTTTATTTTAGAGTCAGTGGAGACCAGGAAGAAGGTAGGCCTGCGGCAGATGTCAAATGGGATATGACTGGAGCAGCTGAACAATGGCACCTTCCTGTATATGGTAAGAATGGGTACAGGCAGTGTTTGTCCACAGGTTAAAGCAGTGAGTGTAGAAGGTGTTAGGCCCAGTGAAGCAAGGGCTGATAATTACTAACTCCCAAAAGGGTTGACAAGTTACTAATGTGTCCTTACCAGCAACACATCTTGTCCCCTGATACAATCAATGGAGACTGGGTATAATGAGTGGAAATGGCAGGATTACAGGGATTGTCAAATATAAAGATGAATGACCAACCTAGAACTACCAGACATTCAAGGAAAACCAATCCCTTGAGACAAAACGAACAAAACAACATAAACAACAATTACACTAAAGAACAACTAAACAGAGGAATGAGAGTTAATAAGGCAAACACTGTATATAATACCCTTAAAGTGATTTGAGAAGATACTAATTGCATCTTGGAAATCAAAATTTTTTTTTTTTTTTTGCAGTACGCGGGCCTTTCACTGTCGTGGCCTCTCCCGTTGCAGAGCACAGGCTCCGGATGCGCAGGCCCAGCAGCCACGGCTCACAGGCCCAGCTGCTCCGCGGCATGTGGGATCCTCCCGGACCGGGGCACGAACCTGCGTCCCCTGCGTCCGCAGGCGGACAATCAACCACTGCACCACCAGGGAAGTCCTTGGAAATTAAATTTTGATGATCAAAATAAAACTCCATACATGAGCTGAGGAGCAGGATGGATATAGCTGAAGATTAAATGAGTGCATTATAAGGTCTAATGAGGAATTTTCCCTGAATGAAGTGGAAAAGAACAAAGAGATTTATATATAAGAGGAAAATGAAGAGATGACATCATCATCATCATCAAAGCTAACATTTATTGAAGGCTTACTATGTGCCTTTGTGTTTGTATGCATGTGTGTATACCACTTATTCTCATATTGGCTCTATCGCCATTTTACAGAGGAGGGAACTGAAGTAGAGAAGTAAAGTAACTTTTTCAAGGTCATAGAGGTAGAAGCATAGAAGATCCGTATGTTCCAATATCCATCTAAGAAGATACGGAGATAGATTTGTATGTATTGATGATATGGAAAGATCTTCAACACAAATATTAAGAATAAAAAAGCAGGTTGAATAGCAATATATAGCAGGATCCCATTTACTGAACAAAACAAAGTACATGAATATATATGTAAATGAATAAAAAGAAGACAGGAAGTATGCATAGAAAACACTGAATTTACTTGCCTAAAGCTAGAATGTGGCAGAGCAGGGTTTCTACCCAAATCCAACAGGTGTGCTCTTTATTATATTACCCTTATTTTAAAACATATATGTACCCTAATACTCCATCTACAAACTTAAGAAAATTATTCTCTCAAGATATTGAAGTTTTGTGATACTCTAATATCAGTTTTGGAACCCAGAGAGAAATGTTCTAATGAACTGCAAATAAAAATATCTAGAAAAATGTATATCTTGGCTTATTTCAGTTTAATATAATTCTTAGTGTTTTTCACACTAACGCTAAGAAAATGACCAAGACACTAGGGTATTTCATAGGCACTGCCGTGTCAAAATATCTTAAGCAATGATTGTAAAACAGGATGATTTATAATCAGGATACTAGTATTACATCTAGCATTGTCCATCCCATCCTTCACATGTATATGGACTTTACTGGATTAGTTATAAATATACATTTGAGAAATTTTTCTAATATGTTTTTATTTCCACTACATTTACCATTTACCATGGCACATGTTTATTCAGTTCAAATGTTGTCATAGGCTTTAAAACAAAATGTGAGTAAAACAGATATGATATAAACAAACAATAAAGAGTCATTTCCCAAAAAACTCTAAGTAAGGGTATTTTATCTAGGTAAGTTATTACTCTGCATATTTTACTGATGAAGAAATAAAGGGCCCAAGAAAGTTAAATAATTAGCGAAAGGTCAGAAGATAAGAGTCAGAGCCTGTGAATTCTAGTTTAATGCTTTTTTTAAAGCCTATTTCTTACCTATTCACTCACTTGGAAGCAAATAGTAACCAAAATTAGAGAATAATGAACTGCTTCTATGTATAAGTTAATATTTATAGAGAAACTTTTATCTGAATATACATTATTCAAAATCACATGGGAACACTGTTTGCAGATGACATGATACTATGCATAGAGAATCCTAAAGATGCTACCAGAAAACTACTAGAGCTAATCAATGAATTTGGTAAAGTAGCAGGATACAAAATTAATGCACAGAAATCTCTTGCAGTCCTATACACTAATGATGAAAAATCTGAAAGAGAAGTTAAGGAAACATTCCCATTTACCACTGCAACAAAAAGAATAAAATACCTAGGAATAAACCAAACCTACAGAAGGAGACAAAAGACCTGTATGCAGAAAACTGTAAGACACTGATAAAAGAAATTAAAGATGATACAAACAGATGGAGAGATAGAACATGTTCTTGGATTGGAAGAATCAACATTGTGAAAATGACTATACCACCTAAAGCAATCTACAGATTCAATGCAATCCCTATCAAACTACCACTGGCATTTTTCACAGAACTAGAACAAAAAATTTCACAATTTGTATGGAAACACAAGAGACCCCAAATAGCCAAAGCAATCTTGAGAAAGAAAAACAGAACTGGAGGAATCAGGCTCCCTGACTTCAGACTATACTACAAAGCTACAGTAATCAAGACAGTATGGCACTGACACAAAAGCAGAAATATAGATCAAGGGAAAAGGATAGAAAGCCCAGAGATAAACCCACGCACATATGGTCACCTTATCTTTGATAAAGGAAACAAGAATATACAATGGAGAAAAGACAGCCTCTTCAATAAGTGGTGCTGGGAAAACTGGACAGGTACATGTAAAAGAATGAAATTAGAACACTACCTAACACCATACACAGAAATAAATTCAAAATGGATTAAAGACCTAAATGTAAGGCCAGACACTATAAAATTCTCAGAGGAAAACATAGGCAGAACACTCTATGACATAAATCACAGCAAGATCCTTTTTGACCCACCTCCTAGAGAAATGGAAATAAAAACAAAAATAAACAAATGGGACCTAATGAAACTTAAAAGCTTTTGTACAGCAGAGGAAACCATAAACAAGATGAAAAGACAACCCTCAGAATGGGAGAAAATATTTGCAAATGAAGCAACTGACAAAGGATTAATCTCCAAAATTTACAAACAGCTAATGCAGCTCAATATCAAAAAAACAAACAACCCAATCCAAAAATGGGCAGAAGACCCTAAACAGACATTTCTCCGAAGAAGATATACAGATTGCCAACTAACACATAAAAGGATGCTCAACATCACTAATCAGTAGAGAAATGCAAATCAAAACTACAAGGAGGTATCACCTCACACCAGTCAGAATGGCCATCATCAAAAAATTTACAAACAATAAATGCTGGAAAGGGTGTGGAGAAAAGGGAACCCTCATACACTCTTGGTGAGAATGTAAATTGATACAGCCACTATGGAGAACAGTAAGGAATTTCCTTAAAAAACTAAAAATATAACTACCATACGACCCAGCAATCCCACTATTGGGCATATACCCTGAGAAAACCATAATTCAAAAAGAGTCATGTACCACAATGTTCACTGCAGCTCTATTTACAATAGCCAGGACATGGAAGCAACCTAAGTGTCCATCAACAGATGAATGGATAAAGAAGATGTGGCACATATATACAATGAATATTACTCAGCCATAAAACGAAACGAAATTGAGTTATTTGTAGTGAGGTGATGGACCTAGAGTCTGTCATACAGAGTGAAGTAAGTCAGAAAGCAAAAAACAAATACCATATCCTAACACATATATATGGAATCTAAAAAAAAAAAAAAAAAAGAAAATGGTCAGAAGAACCTAGGGGCAAGACAGGAATAAAGATGCAGACCTACTAGAGAATGGACTTGAGGATACGGGGAGAGGGAAGGGTAGCTGTGACAAAGTGAGACAGTGGCATGGACATATATACACTACCAAATGTAGAATAGATAGCTAGTGGGAAGCAGCCGCATAGCACGGGGAGGTCAGCTCGGTGCTTTGTGACCACCTAGAGGGGTGGGATAGGGAGGGTGGGAGGAAGGGAGACGCAAGAGGAAAGAGATATGGGGATATATGTATATGTATAACTGATTCACTTTGTTATAAAGCAGAAACGAACACACCATTATAAAGCAATTATACTCCAATAAAAATGTTAATAAATAAATAAGTAAAGGTGGTGGTCTGTGTTTTATGGGAAGAAATTTATAAAAATACGTGACAAATTATATTAACTTTGAATCAACAGTGGCATATATGCTTTTAAGTAAATCATTATAGATCTAACAACTTGGTTGAAAAAAGGACAAAAATTTTGAATCCAACGAAATGCAATTACTAGGAACATCAGAATTGCAAAGGCCTTATTTTTCTTTACTTATTTGAAAACAGCAACCCCCAGATGTTTCTACAAGTCTAGATATGAACTTAAAAATGACAACAGAGGAAAAAAAAACATTTAGAAAATAGACTTGTATTAGATAAGAAACAAGAATGACTTTCAGAAAGAATAAAATTATAATTAACATAAAAATGTAATGTTAAAAGAATCCTAATAGGCTGTGATCTTGAAGGTTTTTTCTCAGATGTTTTTGCTGGGTTTTACCTATAGTTCTTGTACTTATCTAGACCTCAACACAGTAGATAACCTAAAAACTCACTAGCTAACACTATCAAATTCATTGATAAAATTGCTCATGGACATAGCTGCTCCTTCTGCATATTTAAAGCTTATATAGCTATAGTTATAATATTAGCTTCCCCAGTGCCTCTGCCTCTTTTGCACACAGAGCATAGAAGAGAACGTATCAATACAAATGCACACAAAACAAATACATGCATTGACAGACATAAACTGTCTTGCACGGTGAAGGAAAACAATTTAAAAAAATAAGTGTACACGTAAAAATGTTCAGTCATGTCTTGTATTTGAAATGATTATTCTGAATCTGCCTCAAACAGCATCAGGTTCAACAGTAACTACAACTGAAAAACTGTTTCACAAACATGAAACTGAAGTGATTGCAGAGCTACTGCAAAAAAAAAAAAAAAAAAAAAGCCATCATTCATCAACAGTAAATACCCTAGAAATATTAATTTTTGCTAGATCACCTTACAAGCAGGATTTTTTTCATTAGTTCCTTCGAGTGTCCATCCAAAACAGATTTACAAACCAGATAAAACAGATGACAGAGAAAATTCTCCAGCAGAATACTGTACCCTAATCGCCGAGCTACATGCTAAGGATTGAGAGATGAAGAAGTTTAAAGGCAAGATAGGGAGGGAAGTGTAAAACTAAACACACACCTGTATACAGGTACTTTGGAAGTAATGAAGAAAGAGAATATGATCAGGGAAGACTTCTAGGAAGAGGTGATACTTGGGCTGCCCATTGTAGGATAAGTGTTAGGAGGACAGGACAATCATTTGGTTCATGAACCAGCTCAATTATATTTTATGTTTTATTTTACGGTTACAATCCAGTCCAGAAGGGCCTTGGAATAAACAGTAGTAGAAAGCCAGGAGGTATGCTGTCACAGGTTCCAAGGGACATTTAACCAGGGACAATGCTATATCCCTAAAGGGTGCTGCCTAGTGCCAGGGAGACCTTATCAATTCAAAATGACAAGGCAAGAATGAAGTTACAGTAAAAATCATATGCAGTGCAAATTCTCAGCAAATCATAAATGTCTGGAGCTAGAAGGAATCTTTGAGATTACACACAGCATGTTCCATGGAATACTAATTTCTCATGATTCTTCATTTAAACAAGGTTCCACAGTGGAATTAGACTGGGTAACACACTACTGAATCTTCCCTCCTGGAAAGCTACAATGCTCATCAACAAATTTAAAGCTAAGAGATACTCTATAGGTAGAAAAACCTGTTTAACTTAGTTTAGCCTGTGTTTCCCCAACTTCGTTTAGCCTGTGTTTCCCCAACTTAGTTTTTTACCAAAGAATGATTCTTTTCCTGCAATATAAACAAAGAATATACTTTAGGGGGCTTCCCTGGTGGCGCAGTGGTTGAGAGTCCGCCTGCTGATGTAGGGGACACGGGTTCGTGCCCCGGTCCGTGAAGATCCCACATGCCACGGAGCGGCTAGGCCCGTGACCCATGGCCGCTGAGCCTGCGTGACCGGAGCCTGTGCTCCGCAATGGGAGAGGTCACAACAGTGAGAGGCCTGCGTACCGTAAAAAAAAAAAAAAGAATATACTTTGGGAAATGCTAATCTAGTCTAATGCTTCCACCAACTTATTTTAATTTTTCCCTAACTCAGATTTTGAGGTATAAAAGTATTTCATCATATAAAATTATTTTCTTTTTCTTTTTTTAAAAAAACCTCCCATTTGAATATTTGAAGACAGGGACCATTACTTCTAAAGCATAATTATCCTGAAGTCTAGAAATGATTCTGTGGAATCTCATGCTTTAAGTTATATATAACTCAAAAGATCATTAACATTTACTTCTGCAAATTGTTAAAACAGTAATAAATGGTGGTGACGGTAAAAAATTATGGATACAATGAAAATGACAAATGGAAAACTAAAAATTTATACAGCATCTTCTAATCCTTTTCTACTTTTTTAGCACCAGTGTGGGAGTATAAATATTTGGAACATATTGAATGATTTGGGTTTGTTTGCTTTTATATAAAATTCCCTTTTGTATACTTTGTAATAGTTCCCAAAGTAAAAGCTTTTTTTCACTATTTTAACCTATGTCATGTCTTCTGGATTTTCTCTTAATTCTTATACCCCCAAGTGGGCTTAAAGATTACCCATACTTGCAAGCGTCTACTTTATGTGCCCTTTCTTTTTATTCTGTTGGAAATTTTTCTATGTCATTTATTAGAAAAGCTTTGATGATCAATTTCACTGGTGAGCGACAGACTGAGTATGCTCAACAGATGTGCTGGTCTAATGCAGCTGTGCGAATATCCTAATGATCTTCACTTGAATAGGCATTTTTCTTCTCAACACTCCTGCTGGAATCCATGAGTATTCCAATGGCAAGGAAGGAATCAAATAGATCTAATTACAATTTAAGATGAAAACGAAGAGCGCTAATAGTTGTGGTTTTTTTGGTAATGTGTAAAATCCTATAGCCTTCTGCCCATGCTTATATTTCTCTTCTCCAGTTGTGTTGATGCCTGATGCTTACCCAACTTCTCATTCTGTAACCTGAATAAACTGCTTAGCCACAGTAGTTAGAAGGTCATTTACTAAAATCTAAGAACAAGTTTTTAAAAATTGAAAGCAATCCAATAATAACCAGATGGGGATACAGAACTCCTGTGATGTCTAGTCTGTCAAAGAAAAGCAGTGCTGGATATTTTTTTCTTTTTTACAGAATGCTGATATGGAAAATAAAAATAACTTCATCATTCTGTGTTCCTTTGACTTACAGCACATCCATCAACTGGATGTCAGTTTGAAGTCAGTTGGCCACCATTATAACCCCCATTCCAAGAAAGATGTTTCAGCATTTCAGAAAAACTCTGGGGTTAGGAGCTACAGAACTATTCCCTTTGAGAGGAATCATATCCAAGACTCGCTAAGTGATTTGTAATGCTTATTCTTTTCAGTAACTTCAGATACACTATCAATGCATATTTTTAAAGAGTAACTAAAGATAAGTAATCCTTTTAAAAATAAGGACCACAGTCCAGAAATGGCAATGCTTAACTTATACATGTCAGAAATCAACGATGAGACGCAATAGTCTTCCATATCAAATAAATTATGCCATTATGTCTTTTCCTTTTCCTTTTCTCTTACATTACAAAGGGTGTTTCTTTTTTAAAAAATAGAATTATATATTTTAATGTATACCATTTGTTTTCATGGCTTCAATTCCTGAGGGGAAACAAAAACTTAGGCAGGCCTATTATGTCAGTCATTGTGCTAAGTATTTTAAGATAGAGCTATTCCATAGAATTCTCAAAAAGTTTCAAAGAGGCTTAGTAATTTGCTCAAGGTTACATACCTAGTAAATAGGTAAGTCAACAATTACAACAGGTCTGTCTTCTCTTTTTTACATTACACTATAATGACTTTGTAAAAACAGTATGGAAATAACTTTATAAAACAAATCTAATCCTACTAATGCTTCTTAATGAGGATAGTTAATTTGTTCTTTTTTAGTTAAATTATTAAGTTAGAAAGGTCATGAATGAAATGACACTGTAAAATAAGTATGAAAGCAAATAATTTAGGGTGAAATTGCTGTGCTATTAATAAATATTTTGAAGTTGACTGTTTTCTTTCAGGAATATGAAATGCTCAGTATTTAAGTGCATGCCATGATTTTAGTTGTCTCAACTTGAGAGACTCATCATTTAAGTCTGAGGCCAATAGCTGGATTTCAGTGCTTTAATACATACATCTCTATACTAAAAATGCTAACACCTCTGATAAGATGCAGACTTCCACTGCTGAGTCCACAAATTTTCCCCAAAGGAGTTTTATGCCATGTCCTGATTTAATCCTGCTAAAAGTATGTTTTAAATGCACTTTTATATACCACATTCTGATAGAGGGGGTTGTATGATTGCCCTACTAATTGGGATGCCCCTATAATGCTAAAGAATACCACGAATTCAATTCAAAATTAATAAAGCAGGCTGTGTTGGATGACAAACTGAAGCACCCTGGAGGCGTGACCTGGTTTTGGAATGATCTCTGAGATTACTATTCCCCAGATCTGTGAAAATTAGGCACATAATGAAACTGTTGCATTTACTCTCCAGGGTGAACTGTAAACTGGACCAAGGTATGACCTTTACTGCCTATTAATGAAGAGGCATGTTCTTTTCTCTCATATGATAGGTGAATTAAACAAAAGCAGTACAGTTTAAGGTAGAAGAAATAAGGAAAGAAAATCAATATCCCTAAAAATCACAGTCATGATCTATACCAATATTCAGGCAATTGAATTCAGTCCCAAACAGAAACAAGTGAACATAAACAAGTTAAAGATCACAGAAATAATAAGCCAGAATTTTCCTGATTAGAAATGAATAAGAAATATAAAAAATATATAAGAAATTTAAGATCTATGTAAGAAACTTCAAAAGCATTTCTTTCTATTGTAGGCAAATTTCTACTAGCAAATCCATGTACTTCATTAATAAAGCATACTGTATGTAAAAACGTAAAGGTCTTCAGCATTCTTTACATTGTTTTGAGGATAAAAGACATTATATCTATATGTTTTTATAGGCAATAAAATAAAATACATATATCAAACAGAAGAAATTCATATATTCAGGAAAATGGAAATATAGTACTCTTGAAAATTTTCTCTTATTTCAATTCTATATGGCACTGTTGAAACAAGAGAGATACTTTCAACAATATTACAATATAAAAGCAGAATCAAAGAAAATTTTATAGTGAAGATCCTGTAACCATGTTATAACCATATTATCAGGATATGATGGTGAGAATTTGTCCTCCAAAACTGGAATGCTGCATTTAAAAAGAGACACTACTGGTGACTTTCTAGTCTCAGTTTTAGTCATTATCAATATTTAACAAACTCTATTTTGTTGCTAGATATTTTCAAGTAGGCATTAAGTTATTATAATTTTATTTAAGGTAGTGGGAAACTTTAGCATGTATCAGCATCACATGGAAAGTTGTTAAAACAGATTCCTGGCCTGAGGTGGGCTGAGATTTTTGCATTAAAAAAACAAAAACAGAAACATAATTTTTATTTAGAAATACAGAATTTTAGGGCTTCCCTGGTGGCACAGTGGTTGAGAGTCCGCCTGCCAATGCAGAGGACACGGGTTCAAGCCCTGGTCCGGGAGGATCCCACGTGCCGCGGAGCAACTCAGCCCGTGCGCCACAACGGCTGAGTCTGCGCTCTAGAGCCTGCGAGCCACAACTACTGAGCCCACGTGCTGCAACTACTGAAGCCCGCGTGCCTGGAGCCCCTGCTCCGCAAGGGGAGAAGCCACCACAGTGAGAAGCCCACGCACTGCAACGAAGAACCAAAGCAGCCAAAAAAAAAAAAAAAAGAAATACAGAATTTTAAATTAATTTTAACCCAATGTGATTTTTTTTTTTTTTTTTTGGTGGACTCAAGAGTTACTTAGAATGATGTTTTTAAAATGGCAAGCTATTTGGTGTTATTTATACTCAGGTCTAATTTAATTTCATTCTCATGAAAGACTGTAATGTATATGATAATTTTTGATATATGTTTATGTTTATTTTCTTAACTAACATATGGTCAATTTTGTAAATGTTTAATCAGCATTTGAAAAGAATATATATCCCCTAACTCTTGAATTCAGGGTCTCATACGTGTTTATCAGAGCAAGTAAATCTATTAGCTTGTTTTTGTTTTGCTAAATGTATCTCCTATCATGATGGCAGGATTCAAAGTTTACCCTTGCAGTTGTGTCAATATTTGCTTTATATATTTTGAGAGTACGTTATCAAATGTACACAAACCAGATGCAATCATCTGATGCAAATCACTAATACAGTGTACTCTGAAGAAGGGGCTTAACAGTTTAATGAAGTAAACATAGGAATCAAACAAATCAAAATGATCTATAAAAGGAAAAAATATTTTTACCCATTGAGGAGTATGCTGAATAAGGATTCAAGAAGCCACATTCTTATGCCAATTAAACTACTGTCCTTTTAAGTAAATTTGAAGAAGTGCCTGAGAAATCCCAATAGCAAGATATAGATAGTGTTATCAATCTTCCTCTTCTTTTTAGAACAAGATGTTGGGGGATTTTTCTCTTTTTATTCTGTCATTTATAGAATTATAGATCTTCTAAAATATTCTGAAGGGACTTTGCTTCTCTAGCTCATCACTTTAACCACAGCACTCAACATACTGCTATATAGTAGATGCTCAATAAACATATGACTCAATGAAGATTGCCAAGAAGCCAAGAGATGAAAATCTACCTCATATCCTTGATTTAGAGAAGCACAGAAATTGAGAGATTTATAGAGAACAGCATAATGATTAAAACTTGTCTTGAATAATTTTGGTTTGTTTAGTGAAGGCACTCCTGGACCAGTTCCTTCTCCTTGTCTAAAGAGCCCCTGAAGACTGGAAGCCAAGCAAAGACATTCAGACTACTTTTCTGAGGGGATCTGAAGTAGAAAAGTATTACTTTTGCAATGTAGGCTCAATGGAAACCATCATCTTCCCAAGAAAGTGCTCTCAAAAAATGGTCAGAAAACCTCATTTTCCTTAGCATGACCTAAAGAATCCTTCACTAAGTGGTCCCAGCCTTTATTTCCCAGTCAGCCACCACTCCATCCCATATGCTTTATTCTCCAAACACTAAGAACTTATTCAATTTGGTAAATATACCACACCCTTTCACAATTCTGTGCTTTTTTCTTTTTTTGGTACCCTAGGTTTGGAAGGTCTTACTCACTTTTTAAATGCTACATTTTATGAGAATCCTTTCCTAACTCTAGACAGAGTTAGTTGCTCTGGTAGTACCTCTATTTTGGCACTAATCACATTATATTGTAATCATGTGTTTAACTATATTTGTTTCTTATTCACCTTTGCATCATCAAAACTCAGTTCAGTGCCAATGAATGTTTACTAAATCAAACATTTATCAGATCATTTTCAATTTTTCAAAAAAGTAAAGAAAACACTGGTAAGAAAATGAGCTATTTATAATAGCTGAAAGCATTTTTAGCTTCAAAATAGCACTTATTTATACTGATGTCTGGTTACATATAACACACTACCCTAAGAATATGGTATAATAATATATTGCATCGGATCCCCAACCAAAAGCTTTTAGATATATAAAACAAAAGGACGGAAAGACATTTATGAGAATATGATATCTTCTACACCATTATCTGTTAATGAAATGGCTAAAATCAGGGCATAATGAATTACTGAGAGGTATTGTAGCAGAGGGGTAAAGGAATGGATTCTAAAGCCAGACTGTCTGAGTTCGAATCCTGGCTCTACCCAGTTACTAGCTAGGAGACCAAGAAAAGTATCTTAACTTCTCCGTGCCTCAGTTAATTCACCTGAAAATGTTTATAATGTATGTTTATGATGTAATTTATATATTTTAATATATTTAGAAGTTTTCAGTAAGTAAATCCTTTCTTTGTCACAAAATGTCATTTAAAGAAATATGCATTAAGTATATGTAATGTAGTTTATTTGATATTTCAGATAAATTGTATAGAATATAAAATGGGTCTATTTAAACTGAGAAAGAGAAATGTTTATATATATATACATCTTCACTTCATATACTTGAAACACAAATTTAGAAACAGATAGTTTAACATGGTATTATTTCACATTACAAATCAGTAGACCCAGCATTTTTAAATATAACAATACCATTCTCGTTTCAAATACATATGACTGGCACAAATTATTTTCCAAATATTTTTGAGTTATGATAAAGTTCATTAAAGACAAACATCAGTATATTTGATCATAAAAGGCTAAAAAATTTTGAGACATTTCAAGTGTTTTATACAAAATCTTCATTCTGATTTCATACTATTTTCAATACCTTGAACTTTCTGTAGAACATACTATCACCTTTTACTATCTTAAGTTTACACCTAGAAGAGCATAATTTTAAAAACTTTACCCATTTATTGTATTTTGTTGAAGGCAGTGCTTTCAGAGATTAAGTGAACAGAAGTATTTGTTTTACTAATAATATTTGTCTTGAAAATTTTTAAAACAAAGTATGACGAATAAATGAACCTGTGTGGACTTATATTATTGGATTTTTCTCCTTGTGAATTTCTTATCGGCAAAATATATGCATAACAAACTACAGCTGAGGTTACAGCCTACCACAGATTAAATATACTGTAGTAAACATACAGCACCTAAATGTCGCTAGGTGGCGCAACAAGAATAATTTATCTTTCTGCTTCTCCTACAGTCTGTTGGAATGTTAACAAACGGAATGACAAGAGGACAAAGTATTCAACATCAGTGTTTGTAGAATTCTTACCTAAACTATATTATATTTTTTATCTGTACTAGAATTGAATTCCTATATAATAATAAAATAATTTTTATCATAAAGGAAACTTTAGCACAGTGAATACGCTTTTCTTTTTCTACTGGCTATTTTGAACACTGAAACAGTGTCAGGCTTTCAGGGAAATAAAGTGGCACTACTTTGTTAAAACCCTAGCTGAAACTATTATCTAGCTTAGAAGTGAAAACTGCTAGCAAATTATAGCTGGGAAAGCATAATACATAATTTTATAATATATAAAAATTGAGATTTTTAAGCATTCTAGAGTAGAGTTAAAAGGGAACAGTCTAGGAATCAGGAGAACTGGATCCTAGTTCTAGGTTAGCAATAATCTAATTTGTGACCTGGGCTGCAGTTTCCCAGTCAGCTGACAGAGTTGGATTTGACTAGTTTTAAGGTCCTATGGAGTTTCAAAAAAATCATTCTAGACACTCTAAAAATGAATGACAATATATTCTGCTAAGAGATAACATTTTTTAACATTTTTCTAAGAATAAAGTTTAAATGTATATTTTGCTTTAGTGGGGTCAAACCAAATTCTGAATAGTTAATCTTAACAGATATTAGAGCTAACAATAAGCAAAAAATATGATTAAGATCATTAATCCATCTAGCAAAAACTATATCTAGAGATATATTTGTTCTCTTTTAGGACAGAGTAATTTTTAGAATATCTTTTAAATATTTCAGTGGATTTTAGATAAATTTAAATTTCAAGCTGTTACTATTCAATCTAGGTTTCATAATTGTAGTGCTATAACTGTGATACTTTCAGAGCTTCTCAATTATTGAGCCACAAATAAGTTATAGGTGTGCTAAAATACTGATCTTCTTAGCCCTCAGGGCAGGGTTTGAGGTGGCTGGACTTCCAGAGCCAATAGCCTCTGGACAAAAGTGTTCAACCTAGTGTGTCAACCAAATATAATTCTTTTGCATGTCATGGCATGAGAGAAAGACTGTGAAGCACTGCACTGTAGCATCTGTTTTACCTTCATTTTATCTAAAATAAGTTACTTGAGAGACTTTGGAAAACATTAAAATATCCCCTTTAAACTTTGCCCAGAGTTAACTTGGAGACTCTTATATAAAGTTTTCAAAAATTACACAATTTCCAGTTGAAATTAATTTCACAAAACAATATGAATACTGATGACTAATAATTAAGAGGGTATTTTATCACAGGGAAAATATGTATAGTTCCTGTGTTAAATATGCTAATATATCTAAAACTTATTTAATAGTAAACAAACATATCATTATGTATATCATATGCTATTTCTTGGCTCATCAATTTTAATACTGAATTAAATTGGCACAGATTTTATTACGTGATCTTTTTTTCTTTGCTTCTAATATAGAGGACTAAATATAACCTATAAGAATAAGAGTATATAATAATTTCAAAGGTTATTAATTTGTGAAACACTATATGGACATATAATTATCCAGGTTGGATCTTTTGTTGTTAGTTTGAAAATATATTTTGTAAGTAACCATAGTGTATATATACAGACTCTCTCACTCTGTGTGTGTGTTTGTGTATTATTTCTAGGAAGATGTTTTTATCTTAAGATTAAGGCTGAAGTCACTGCTACAAATAATGTAAAGGATATAATGCCTGATATTATGTAATATGTGATATGCAATAGGTTAGGCTAGTATATATTTTATGGATAATAACAACAAATCTAGAAACAGTACGTGAAAAAACTGTTAATCTAAAATCATCACAAAAAGCCTCAGTTCTGCAAAACTATGAAACCTAATCTCAATTCAAAATGAGTTAAATATTAAACAAACTTCTCTAGAGGAAGAGACTGCAGATAGCTTTGTCAGTGTTATCAGAAAGATTAACATTCTAGTCATAGATCTTTAAGGAAAAAAAAGTACACCAAGGAGGGACAATGGCTGCTGGGAAGCAAAGGTAAAAATTGACAGATAAAATTCAGTAATAGCAATCAGGGTAAACCTCCCCAAAGACTCTCTTATGTCCTGGTTACTGCCTACTGTATTAAGACTGCCTTTCTCACCACTTAATGCTTATTTTCATCACTTTGCTTAAAATATTGATAATCAATTAGGGCTACGTCTGTTTTGCCACAGAATCTGTGTCACAGTCTATCAGACTGTCAGGACCAATTCAATCCTCATTCAAAGTTAATTTTTTCTTCATAAATCTGCCTTTGGAGGAGTCATTAGGCGCAGAACATAGCCGGAGGTGCAATCACCTATTCTCTTTCATTAGTGGCAGGCAGAGAAGGTGAGGGAGATTATTAGAACTTTGGAATGATCACAAAGCAGCGTGCTGCCTGTCAGATCCCCCCAACATTTAATTCATCTAGCCAACTCACCAGCACTCTTTGCCAACAGTTTTAAATGGACATTATTCATGAACATCTGTGACGTGCTGAATATTCTGAACTGGAAATGATGAAAAAGCAATGCCCCTTTTGACTTTAAAATTAATTCTATGGTCAAAACAATTAAGAATATAACAAACATGTTTTGTGATGTTATTTTTAGTCATCTAAGGTATGTTTCAGAAGCAAAACAATTTACTAAAGCTAATAACACATGAATATATAAGGGAAAATTAATACATAACATAAAAATTCTCAGTATTAAGCAATATTTTTAAAGCCTATTTTATCTACAATTAGAATTGACCGATTTTCTTCCCCGAAAGTGGACTTAAAATTCACAATAAAATTCAAAATCTTATCTAATGTGAAGATCTTGTTTAGCAACATACCACAAAAATAAAAGGATTTAATATAGGGCCAATTTAGATAAAAAATATTCCATCTGAAATTTTAACAGCCACCATTTAAAAAATACTACAAATGTCTTAGTTATAAGAGGTGTATTAGACCTCTTAGTTATAAGAAGTAGGAAGTTGATAGAGAAATTTAGTGTAATAAAGAAGTAGGCTAAATAAGTAAAAAGAAAACTTTTTAAACAACACATTTTAATTTTAAAAGCTATAAATAAATTTTTTTCAATAAAAAGAAAAACTGGATTGTTTAAAATGCTTTGTTCTTCAGAGTATCCCACCTTTTATAATCTAGAAAAATTATATTGCTAATACTGAGACTAAAGAAATGCTCTGCTAGACATACTTTTTTTGTGGAGATTTATCTGTAATTTATTTAAACATTTACTCACAATACCAAGCTCATGACACCAAGATTTTAAATGCTATTATCAAAGTCACAATGTTCTAGCATAAAAGGATTTTTATTACAGATTAGCTTTAGGAAATAACTGGAGGAGCATTTCCCAAACTCTGTTCCGCACAAGGTGCTAAAAGTGTTCTGTAGTTAAATATATCTGGAAAATATTTGGTTGGGCAAAATTAAACTATTCCTTTACTGCACAACTCATCAGAATCTCTAATACTCTAACGAGTGTTGTGTCTCTCTGTGAGGGAGATACAATGTGGTGAGTCCCAAGCTTATTTGATCATGGAACCATTTTTGATACTACCATCAACAAAAGATTTACCTAACTTTCTCAGGTTAACTGTTTCTATTCTGTCCACACTGGATCTGAAATTATTTTTTAAATGTCTTATTTATTTAAAAAATGTCTATTGAGCACATACTATATACCAGGCAGTGAGGTAGGTGATAAAGTTACAACAGTGAACAAGACACTGATCTCAAGTTGCTCATAGTCTAGTACAGAATACAATTTATTTATGTGTAGGTCTGTCTTCCCTCTGCGAGCAATTTGAGAATATGGAATGTATCTTATTCATCTCTATATCTCCCCAGTGCCTAGTAACTGATAAACAACAGAAGCCCAGGAAATACTTGTTAAACTGAAGTAGAATTTCCTTTTTCCTGGGTGGTCCCAATGATTTCACACTGATCTGAACATCAGTCCCCTAGCCACTCTGTGCCTTTCCTCTCTCTAATGTTAGTATACACCCTAACCAATAATATATATGAGGTATAATACATAATATGAAGCTGTAGAGAAGCTAAATTCTAAGGAAAAATACTAACATAAACCAAGACTGGCAAACTAGCTCCAGTTTAATGGTAGTGGCTGACTTGCGTTCTGAGCTGAGGACTCTGTTGCTTGTCTGGGTTCAGGGTGGAAAGGTTTCATGATCAATTACAAATGACTGGCATCTCTGCTTTTAAAGTTTTTCCATTTTGGAAAGATTCATAATGCAAAAGTTTCAATAATAATTACTACTATTACATTGCTACTGCTACTACTGCTGCTGCTACTACCGCCATTACCATCAGTTGCATGAAATAGAAACTTTTCTAGACTTGAAGCAAAATGAATTTTACATGGGGAACTGAATACTTTGCTAGAAGAGCTGAAAACATAGGCTCTGGGTCAGGCTTCTAAGGATGATGCCCAAATCAACACCCTAGAACTAGCCTGCCAGGGAGCTGCTCCCTCTACCACAGGCAGGATGGTGAGAAATCAGGAGGCTTCCACTTGAACTCAAAAGTTCAAGAATACCCAACTAGAGCTGCAAATCAGAAAGCTACCACTGAACCAGCCTCTCCACCTGCACAAAGCTAGTGACTAGACACTGGAACACAGCTGAAGAGGTACTCCAGATCTCCACAGCTGTAGCTGCAGGAAGACTGCCTCCATACCACTTCCACTTCAAAATTCCACATGAATAGAATTAATTGGTGGAACTTAACCCATATGCAGAATCTTAGATGCAAAGAATTCTGAATATGTAGGTTTCTGCTTTCTAGTGTTTGCTATACAAGATAGCAAAGACTACAAAAATATTAGAATAAATGTTAGGTGCCAACTCAACATTTATTGAACCCTTAATACGTGTCAGGAATCTTTCTAAATATTTTACATGTAGTACTAATTCATTCAGCGCTCACAAGAATCCTATATAGTTTTTATACTCATAGTTAAAGAAACTGAGGTGCAGAGAGGTATAACACATTGCTTGGTGTCACAGTTTCTAAGTGATAGAGCCAGGATTCAAGTCCAGGTTGTCTGACCCCAGAAAAATCTCTGCTCTTCACTAGTACTGTTTCCTAGGAGTGGTAATTTTGTCTCTTTAATAGATTAATGATGAGGATGAAATTATTTTATTTTCTACTCAGTTTTTTTTTTTTTTGCTTATTGTATTGATCAAACAGGTATGCATTATCACTTAAAATTTATATAGGTGGTATTTCAAAGAAATCAGTAGGCTAAAGACAGCTAAAACAATTTGGCTGAAGGTTTATTAGACTTATATACATGCAACACTGAGAGTGGAAGCTGGACTCCTTTCCTAGAGGAAAGCAGAATAAACAATACTATCATTCTGGTTAGGGTGAAAAAAAGACTTGAAATATAATTTTTCAAATGGGAGATGATGTTCATTGCTTCCCTAGCTATGGTTTCATACAGGGAAATACAGCACTATATTTCAAGAACCAAAAAATTATTTACACTCTTTGATACAATAATTTCACTTCTGAAAATGTAAATCAAAGAAGTTTAAAATGAAAAAAATGCATGAAGATATTCATCAAGCATTATTTTAATAAAAAAGCAATAATATGAATAAATACTCATCTAGGCAAGTGGCTAATGTTATACTTTCTGGACAGATATTATACAGTCAATAAAATTATGCTAAATAAAGTTATGTTGGGAAAATTATTCTCATAGAAAAGTAGATACAAAAAAGCAGAATAAAAATATATTTAGGGCTTCCCTGGTGGCGCAGTGGTTGAGAGTCCACCTGCCGATGCAGGGGACGCGGGTTCGTGCCCCGGTCCAGGAAGATCCCACATGCCACGGAGTGGCTGGGCCCATGAGCCATGGCCGCTGAGCCTGCGCGTCCGGAGCCTGTGCTCCGCAACAGGAGAGGCCACAGCAGTGAGAGGCCTGTGTACCGAAAAAAAAAAAAAAAATATATATATATATATATATATATATATGTGATATAAACATATGGATAAGGAAGAAATATAAAAATCATTTGTTATATATTACAAATTTCCATATGTAATTTGATCTCTTTCTGAACTCTCTACTATGTTTCACTGCTTTGGTGATTCTTACACCAGTAACACATATATTTTAATATTTGGTCAAGCCATATCAACCTCATTATTTTGACCTTAAATTTTTTTGGCTATACTCATGAAATTCTTCTTCTAGATAAACTTTAGTATCATTTTTGTTAAATCTCCCCCCAACTTATCTAGGTTGTGACCTTTCATTTTAGCCCCCTGTCCTTTCAACTCCCCTCTTTAAACACAAATTTTTTGAAACTCTGTCTCACTTCTCCAACACCTATTCATTCTCTAGTCCATTCCAATATGGCTTCTAACTTTACCACTCAACCAAACTGCTCTTCATTGACTTCTACATCACTAAAATGCACTGGATATTTTAATTTAAAATAAAATAAGTAATGTAATATGTCAAACCTATTAAAAATACAGAGAATAGTATAATATTCAAATTAATAGATGTTAATATTTCATCATGCCTATTTCCTTATATTCTTGCAATCATCTAGTATTGTTGGATTTCTTAATTTCTGACAATCCATTGGTCTGAGATGACATTTTCTTTTTTTTTATATATGCAGTTCTCTTCTAGAGACATTGAGCATCTCTTCAAAAACTGGCCACTAGGGTTTACTCCCTCAGAATTGCTTCTATCCTTAGCCTATTTTACTGTAAAATTTTCTTTTTCTTATTGATTTGTAGGATTTTAAAAGCTACTTTATATATTCTATATGTTAACAATTTGTCAGTTACAAACATTGCATTTGTTCTTGTAGTATGCGGCACATCTTTTGACTGTATTGTACCTTTTATCAGGTGTCCAATTTTACTGTATTTTAAAATTTATATTTTTAAACACTGTTTTACTTAAGAAATCTTTCCCTATACTTAGATTGCAAATCTAATCTCCATTTTCCTCTAAAAGTATTAACATTTCACTTTTTACATTTAAGCTTTCTGAAATTTCCACATGAATAATCAATTCTTTCAATACTATTACATATATTAAAAAAAAAAACCTCCCCTTATTTATATTTAACAGCAAGTTTTCACATGTGTGTGGGGATGTTTCTGGGCTCTCTATTCCTTTCCACTGATGCACATTTTAGCTTTTATACAGAACCTTATTATCTGGTAGGATAAATCCTCACCCTTCCTCTTTGTCCTTCAAAGTCAAAGTTGTCTCAGCTACTCGTGGCAATCTGCTCTTCAATATCATTTTTTTTTTGAATGGAGCTTTTAAATTCTATATCAAAAACCCAGAACATCTCCAGATTTAGATTATATACGTTAAATAAAAACAATTTCTGATGAAAACCTAACACACACACACACACACACACACACACAACCCCCTTATCAGAAACGCTTCTTCTATTCTGGGATCAGGGATGGATAGGTGGTGAAAAATGTTTAACAATGTCTGAACCACACAGCAAAAACCTAATTGGGTTTTTTGTTTGTTAGTCATTTACCTTTTGAATTTTTCTGTTTAAGAAAATTTTGTGAAATGACCTATTGACTCTGCCATCTGTGGTTCCTGATGCTAAGGTCTGTTGGGCAAGAAAAGTTTTCAAATCTGGAATCAATAATCTGCCTATACATTTTTCATCCTATTCTGTTCTTACACTGTGGTTTCTATACCTTATTTTCTCTCTTGAATCATTTTAACATATTTATTTCATAGTTTCTTTTTTTGGGGGTGGGTGAGTGTGCTTAAACAACACACATTTATATTCTCAACAGTTCTGGAAGTTGGAAGTTCAAGGTGCCAGCACGGTTAGTCTCTCCTGAGGCCTCTCCCCTTGGCTTGCAGAGGGCCACCTTCTCGCTAGGTCATCGCATGGCCTTTCCTCTGTGCACACACACCCCTGATGTCTCTCTCTCTTCTTGTAAGGACACTCTTGTAAGGACACCAAGTCCTATTTGTTTAGGGCCCCACCCTTATTTATTTATTTACTTTTTATGGTGTGGTGTTAGGATATAACTTTATTTCAAATCGCTAAAAATTTGTAGCTGTGTCATGCATTGATTTATCCTTGGTAGTTTTTATCAGGGCTCTGAAACCTGTATTACAAATATTAACCTAGTGGCTTCCCTGGCGGCGCAGTGGTTGGGAGTCCGCCTGCCGATGCAGGGGAGGCGGGTTCGTGCCCCGGTCCGGGAGGATCCCACATGCCACGGAGCGGCTGGGCCCGTGAGCCATGGCCACTGAGCCTGCGCATCCGGAGCCTGCGCTCCGCAGCGGGAGAGGCCACAAAGGTGGGAGGCCCGCATACCGCAAAAAAAAAAAAAAAAAAAATTAACCTATACTTTTCTTTCTGCATTTTTGTACTATCTTTGTAAATTTTAGCATCATTTTAGTTTTTCTTTATTATCTATGAGGACCTTATGATTCAATAAAACTAAATTAGAAACTAAAATCCTAGAGTTGATAAGTGGTGTGGTCAAACCTGGATTTGAAGGCAAGCTTTCAAGCTCTAAATGACATATAGTTATCATCATGCTGGTCTGTCTCCATTTTATTTCTCCTTTTTTTTCCTTTCCCTCTTATTTTAAATAGCATATGTTTTTCATAAGTTTTAGTGATAGCACATGGTAAATGCAGTTTAGTATTTTCTTACTCTTTTGTGGTACAGTCTTTCAAAAGTCAACTTTCTGCTATATTTTTAAGGCAACGCTCCCATGACATGTTTTCAGTAGTCTTTTCATTAGCCTGCGGCACTTCCTCCACTCAACACTTCTTTAAGAATATTCTATTATCTCAAATTCTCTAGATGCCAATTACTCTCTCATTACCTGACCTTCCCACAATCATTAATTCTAGATTTTATCAATTTTACATCTAATGTATCATATATTTTAATCTGTCTACTTCTTCTCATCTTTATTGCCATTATCCTAAGTCCATCATCTTTTACAGTAATTACTGCAATAACTTTACTAATCTTTCTAAAACTAGCTCTGTGATAACCCTTATCACTACCACCACGACATTTACCATCACCACTAAATCCACTATCCTTACTACAGGCAGATGGATTTTCTAAGAATGAATTCTAATCATGCCATGCCCTACAATGGCTTTGCGCTTGGGAAAAAAAGCAAAGCCCTAAAATTCGCATGGTTTATAAGGCTATAAGTCATCTATTCCTTGCCTACCTTACCAGCTTCATTCAAGCTATTCTCAATCATCTTATTCCTTATGGTCCCATCCACACTGGTCTTTGTTTTCAAAATGTACTATGGTCCTAGTGTGAACAATGTCCTAGTTTGCCTGAGACTTCCCTAGTTTTAACACTGAAAATATCAAGTCTTGGGAAAACTCTCCTCAGTCCCAGGCAAACCATACTTAAATTGCTGTTGAATGGAGGAAAGATAAGTGAATTTTTTAGCCTTGGCTGTTACATGCTCTCTTATTAGTCCACTCTTTGCCTTCACTGCATTTATAAAAATTATTATTGCATTATTAATTGTACAAATAACTACCTTCTGTTTGCTTTCCCCACCAGAACATAGTTCCATGGAGGCGGGCTCCTTAACTTTTTACCTAGCATTTAATAGTCTTGTTTGCACACTTTAAGTGCTCAGTAAAATATTTTTAATTACCAGTCAAGTTTCTTTTAGTTATTTTATTCTTTTGTTGCTACACGAATTATATTTTTATTTACACCTTACAGACAACTGCAAGTATATAGAAAAGCTATTACTTTATATATATGTTACTTTGTATCTTTAAGAAAACTAGGAATTTCATTTATGTTGCCTTTGTACATTTGGATAATCATAAACTTGAGATTTGAAAAGGATCTTAGAGACCTCCAAGTTCACTTCTCTCTTTTTTTAAAATTTATTTATTTTTGGCTGCGTTGGGTCTTTGTTGCTGCGCGCGGGCTTTCTCTAGTTGCGGTGAGTGGGGGCTACTCTGTTGCGGTGTGCGGGCTTCTCACTGCACTCGCTTCTGTTGCTGCGGAGCACGGGCTCTAGAGTGCAGGCTCAGTAGTTGTGGCACATGGGCTTAGTTGCTCCACAACATGTGGGATCTTCCTGGATCAAGGCTCGAATCTGTGTCTCCTGCATTGGCAGGTGGATTCTTAACCACTGCGCCACCGGGGAAGTCCCTCTCATTTTTATAGGTGAGAAAATTTGAGGCCCAGGTATGTCAAGTGACTTGTTCAAAGTGACACAGCTAATTAGCAGCAGAGCCAGTCCAAGAATCAAGACCTTATTGTTCTCAGAATAGTAATCTTTCCACACTGTTAATTAGAGATGATCACAGTTCCTTAGGCTACCATAGGGTTGTGGAATTCTGACTTAGATTCTTGTCTGTTTGGTTAACTTACTGAGTCTCAAACAAATCATTTTAAATCATTTCATGAGCTTCAGTACTCTCAGTCAAATCTGTTTCCTCATTCGTAAGAGTGTGCCACCACTTAACCTTCTAAATGTAGGGCAGAGTTCGGGTTTATTTTGCTTGCCTTATCCCCAGTGCCTGGCACAACGCCTGGCATACATGAGATAATGACATTTGTTGAGGTAACAAGTGACTGAATGTGCTGCATGTGTTAGCACACCTCTCAAAACACTTTATGACACAGGTTATAAAAGTAAACAGGTAAATTCTTCAAATCTGTTTTAAGATGAGGCTTTCTGAGTCTTGCCTATGAGAAAGAAAGGAGGGAGGGAGGGAGGGAGGGAGAGGTAGAGGAGGGTAGAAGAGAGAATGAGAAAGAATGAATTCGTGTGTGTGTGTGTGTGTGTGTGTGTGTTTGCATTAGAGAACAACCTCGACCTATTTCAAAGGACTGTTAACGAAAAGAAAAGTTACAGTAAAACTTGCTGCTAATGTAAAGGGCTAAACTTTGAGTGTGTTGCATTAGTCTCTTTTGTGCTAAAGTGTCTATTATATGATTCTATTCTATCTTTGGGTTTTTAGAAGACATAAGTCTATTTCATGAGGACCGATGCACTATAACAAAGTGTTATATCTCCAAATCTATAAAGGCAGCACAAAGGGAGGGGGCATCACTACCTGCCCAGCCTAAATATGAAGTAGGTGCAAATCCAAAATGCAATTGTCAATGTTTCAATTTTTTTATGAAATAAAAAGCATAAATCATATGATTTTAGAGTTGGAAAATAACTTCTGTGGACCTTATGGTCATCAGGTTAAGTGACCCGCTTAGATTACTCAAAGTGGATCAGTACTATAGCTCAGGGCTTTCTCTTCTTCACTTCTTTTAGAAGAATAAAAATCATAAACAAAACCAGAACTCAAGCTTTTAGTTAGTTATAAATAAACTGTCACCTAGGATAGTAAAGAATTAATTGCTTGAATTATCTCCATAACTGGCCATTGTCCACTTGTGCATTGTGTTGTGATCCTAGGACCATAACAGAGCCAGAACATCAGTTTTTCCATCTGATGGAGAAAAAAATGATAAGAAGATGCACAGGTCATAGAAATAAGTACTATTCAGTGGGGCCCTTGCATCTCATAATAACTTCATAAGAAATCTTTGTAAAAGTCTACATATTAAATATTTCGCTTACTCCTATGTTTATATTGATTATAATTACATTTTAATACTTGCTGAAATTTGATAGAAACGTAATTGACACAATTCAAATATATGTGTAACGACACATTAAAATGCGACCAAAGCAAATTCAAATGGGTACTCAATTGGGCTTTCACCAATCAGGTAATTAGCAAAATTAAAAAATTTCATGTTGAATATTCTCAAGGTAAACCTTATTTTTATTTGCCATTTAAAGAAATTATGGCATAGACTCTACTTGATACCCACAATGCTTACTTTTCTTTCAGCTCTTTAGTGCTCTTGAATGACAAAAATCCTAAATCCCTTTCTCATTGGGTCACAGTAATGTCTCCTTCTAAAGTTCATTTGATTAAAAACTTGGATTGTATGTTTTGAAGGTAGAGTAAACCATATTTTGAATCTCTCTAGGTGAGCTCACTTGCTTAAAATTACTTCCAAGTAAAAAGAGGCTTTGAACAGTTTTGATGGCAGAAATGGAGGCTTTGAACAGTTTTGATGGCAGAAATGTATCACTTGGTGCTTTATTTAATCTGAAACTTTTAATCAAATGAACAAATTAATCTTAGTCATTTTTCTTGGAAGCTTTATCAAATTTGATGTTTGATGGCAACACTTCTGAGAATTTTCTAGGACCATAATGAGAAATTAAGTAACATGAAGTATGAAATGAAATGGAAATTTCTGCTCTGCTCAAGGCTGTAAAAATTTGGGAATTGTTTTGTTTATATGTTCTTGTCCTGAGATGGATGCAGCATTGATACTTGAGAAAAATTCTGGGCTTTCCCGGAAGTATCCCATTCTTGGCCTACCTTCCTGCAGAAGTAATAGGCTAGCTATCTAGGAGGGAGTACTCTTTAGGTTCCTGGGTTTCCATAAAAGAATGTCACCCCATCTCACCTGTTTATTTGGTCTCTAAAGTTTAAGAATCCACCCCTGAATCAACCACATGAAGTATTTACACTTCAGATGCTTCTAAGAGCAGAGAGGACTGAAATGACTCCTATTCAGCTAGTATAAGAGCCTGGCTAGACGAAAGTTCACACAGGAAGAATTATTAAAAAAACATGCATTCACTCTGTTTCTCCATATATACTGGGTTTTAATTAAATTCAAGCAGATTCATCAGAATACTATATTCTTGGATCATATTTTCCTAGCACACTAAATTTCACTATCATACTTTTTCTATGGCTTTTATTGATAGACATTAAAAGTAAGAGGTACATGAAACCTATTATTTCATTTCTTGCAATTATGATGTTGAGGATATTATATACTATATCACATGATGATGATGATAAGAAGACAGTAATAAACACATGAAATAGCACTTGAATGTTTATAATATTTCATTTAATAAAAATGCCCTACATGAAGCCCCATGTGAGAATTCCCTTTTAGGGAAAGCTTTGAGGCTTTAAGGGTAAGACTTTTGGTTCTCTCTGATAATCTGCTTTTGGCTTTGGTTGTCAGAAAACCTAGAACAAGAGACAGCAACTCTATAGGCATTTTGATGTGTGAAATTTGTTCTATTTTTCTCTTGCTCTTGACTGATTAATGAATATTTTTCCTTTTTCTGATTTAAAAAAACTCACACACCACCATTTTATTACTTTGCTATAGAATCCTTCAAATAATTTATAGAAGAAAAAGAATAAATTAACAGATGAATAAGAACAAAGGATTAATAAATCTGTATAAATGGAAAAATTTGGATAGTAATATTCTACTTGTAGGTGTGTTGTGATGATCAAATGAGTTAAAGTGAGTAAGTGGTCCAGCACCTGGGACACAGCATGGCCTCAACCAATTTAAGTTTCCTTACATAATCATTCTCTTCAGATGTACTATAAAATTTTGCAAGTAACCTCATCACTCATGTACTTACTTCTCATCTTTTTTCCATAGTGAAACTGTTTTATAGGAAATTGTAATAGTTTTTCCCACTCACCATACTGTCCCTGTAGGGAAATTTTGGAGTGATTTTTTTCCCGCAAGGGTAGGTAACTTTTAACCTAACACAGAAAAAAGCTACAGGAGAGGTTAAAAAAAGAGAAAAGGAAAAAAAAATGTATGTGAAGCAGAGACCTCTCAAAAATAAAAGAAATGCCTTCAAATTGCAAGCAGCGTGATGGTGGCATCAAGGTAGCTTTGAGAGTTTGGGGGCCAAGTTGGGAAGGGGAGAGAATTATACGTGAAGATGATGTTATATGTAAAATTTAAAAATATTTATAAGATATTTTATAAACTATAGGTCTCATCTCAGATGTCCATTCCAATGCCACTAGTAGCAACAACATGAAGTGCTGTGTTGAGAATTCTGAAGTTATACCTGGACTCAGCATAAAAAAGTACACTGGTCAACTACTACTAAGCTATACATTTAGCCTAAATGAATGCTGATCGATGTTTCATATTTGCCATCTCTGTTCTATACAAAATAAGACAATAATAATGATGATGATATTAAGAAAACTGGCAGTTATTATAGTCAGTGAAAGTATAAGAAATATACATATTCAAAGAGAAGAGAAAAGTGATGGGATTATTTTTCTGCTTTACTTATATATGTTATCAAGAGCATAAAATTTTCTTTAACGGACCTTCTAAAGAGCTTATTCCTATGCAGAAAATACCAAATGACTTCCACAGTCAAATTTTCTGAGAACTAGTTCCAATAAGACTTACTTCTTCAAAAATGTTACTATGAAGAAAGGAAAAGAGCTCACCCTTACATGTCAGTTATCTTTATTATGAAATACACCAACCCAAACTTGTGCTTCAAACAACCACAATCATTAACTTTGCTTACAAACTGCACTTGAGCAGGGTTCAGGCAGAGTAGCTCTGCTCCATGCAGCATCAAATGGGGCAACACAAAGGTTGTGACTGACTTGATGGCTGGGGGCTGAATTTCCCTGAAGGCTTGCTCACTCACGTACCTGATGGTTGTTGCTGGCTATCAACTAGGAATTCAGTTGGATTTGTCAGTCAGAACACTCATATGCGGCTCCTCCATGAGGCTGTTTGGCTTCCTCATAGCATGGAGGCTGGTCTCCATGAGCAAATGTCCCATGAGACAGGAAGTGGAAGCTGCCAGTTTCTGAAGGCGTGGACCTGGAAACTGGTAGAGTATAACTTAACTGTTTTCTAATGGTCAAGTAGTCAGAAAGCCCAGATTTAAAGGGAGAGGACACAGACTCAGCTCCTCGAAGCAAAAAGTGTCAAAGAATTTGGGGGCCATGTTTTAAGCAAAAATAAACAAATGGGACCTAATCAAACTTAAAAGCTTTTGCACAGCAAAGGAAACCATCGGCAAAATGAAAAGACAACCTAGAGAATGGGAGAGAATATTTACAAATGATGTAACCAACAAGGGGTTAACATTCAAAATATACAAAGAGGTCATACAACTCAGTATCAAAACAAAAGACCCAATCAAAAAATGGGCAGAAGACCTAAATAGACATCTCTCCAAACAAGACATAGAGATGGCCAATAGGCACATGAAAAGATGCTCACTAATTAAGAGAAATGCAAATTAAAACCACAATGAGGTATCACCTCACATTGGTCAGAATGGCTATCATCAAAAAGTCTACAAATAATAAATGCTGGAGAGGGTGTGGAGAAAAGGGAACCTTCTTGCCTTACCTTCACACACACACAAACACACAATGGAATATTACTCAGCCATAAAAAAGAATGAAATGTTGCCATCTGCAGCAACATGGAGGAACCTAGAGATTATCATACTGGGACTTCCGCGGTGGTCCAGTGGTTAAGACTCTGCACTTCCAATGCAGGGGGTGTGGGTTCGATCCCTGGTCAGAGAACTAATATCCCACATGGCGTGCGGCACAGCCAAAAAAAAGACAGATTATCATACTCACTGAAGTAAATCAGACAGAGAAAGACAAATATTATATGATATCTCTTATATGTGGACTCTAAAATATAATACAAATGAATCTATATACAAAACAGAAATAGACTCAGACATGGAAAACAAACATATGGTAACCAAAGGGGAAAGGGACAGGGGGAAGGATAAATTAGGATTATGGAATTAACAGATACTAGCTATTGTACATAAAATAAATAAGCAACAAGGATTTACTGTTTAGCACAGGGAACTATATTCAATATCTTGCAATCACCTATGATGGAAAATAATCGAAAAGGTATTGAATCACTCTGCTGTATACCTGAAACTAACACAATATTGTAAATCAACTATATTTCAAGAAAATAAATTAGGGCTTCCCTGGTGGTGCAGAGGTTAAGAATCCGCTGGCCAATGCAGGGGACATGGGTTAGAGTCCTGGTCTGGGAAGGTGCCACAGGCCGCAGAACAACTAAGCCCATAAGCCACAACTACTGAGCCTGCATGCCACACTACTGAAGCCCACGTGCCTAGAGCCCGTGCTCTGCAACAAGAGAAGCCACCACAATAAGAAGCCCGCGCACTGCAATGAAGAGTAGACCCCGCTCACTGCAACTAGAGAAAGCCTGTGTGCAGCAACAAAGACCCAACACAGCCAAAAATAAATAAACCAGTTAATTTAAAAAAAGAAAATAAATTTAAAAACTGATACAAATTGAAACTATCAAAATGGTTGAGAAATACAAAAACGATAGCAAAAGAAAAAGAAAAAATGTAACTAGAAAGTAGATAAAGGAAATTATTCTATATAAAATATCAATAGGATGGTAATTCAAAGTATGAAATGACTAAATAAAGCAAGCATAATATTGAGAGCACAAATAAAATAGGTATTGAGCATGTGCAATAATATACCCAGTGATTTTCAGGATAAAAGATATGGTCATATGTCCTAACACTTAGGATAGTCTGTGACATAATAAAGGAAAAGTCTAGATATATCACATCTGAAATTCCATGAAACTTGAAAATCAAGGGGTAATAAAAAATCTAATTAATAAAGCAAAAGCAACTTAAGAATAGTTAATCAGTAGAATCTATGCAAATTATGTATTTTGAAGTCAAATATTATTAATGAAGCCTTCCATGAACCAATTATAATAATTTGTTGTAATATAACTCAAAATATTAGTCTTGTCAGGCTCTTCATCTTGTTGAAGAAGCAAAGATATAAAATCGTTCTATCTGTCTGAGACAACAAATAACCAATAGTTTTTGTTCTCTTTCTATAGTGAGTTCTGGTTCAATCAACTCACATAACATGGTTAATAACAATAATAATAATAAACAAAAGCTAGTATTTACTGAGTTACCATGTATTACCAATTATTCTAAGTGTTTTACATATATTAACTTATTTAATACTCAACATTAATATCCTATTTTTACCAGTGAGGAAACTGAGGCATGAAAATTTCAGTAATTATCTAAAGTCACTCAGCTAGTAAATGATAGAGCCAAAACTGATAGAGGCAGTCTGATGCCAGAGCCCCATATCAAACCCAGTATATTCTGTAAAAGGCAAAAAGTAGCAGTGCACATGACTGAAAAAGCATTCTTCATATTCTATGAAGACAATAATTTTCAACTATTCAGTAGACTCATTCAAGCTGGATCACTTTATCAAAGGAAAAAACAAGAATGAGTTAATTAATAGAATAAAACTAAACTTGACTATTTCTCAAACCCTACCTCTTTGGAAACAGGAAGCAGGTCATAGAGGTATAAATCAAAAGAAAAGAGATGATAATAAGAGAGACAGTCGTAATATATTCCCTGCTTTCTAGCCTCACACTGTCTACAAGTAAAAACAATGAAGAAGTTTCATTATTTGTCTAGGAGCAAATACAGGGACAAAGGAGGATACTTTTAACTAACAATGAAATCATTAATGACACCCAACAGAACATCTAATGAATGTATTTACAGAAGATTCATTTGTATTCCTCAAGGGACACTCAAGGGTTAAACATAAACAACATTTCATTTTATCCCATCTAATGAAGATCTAAGTTAATACCTCTTAGAGAAGGAATTTGCTTGCAAGAAAATGATAAACGCAAAATTCGCAATCTGCTTTTTTGTTTAACATGATCAAACACCAGAAAGCCTAAACAACAAAAATTTTAAGGATAGTTTTTTTTTTAACATCTTTATTGGAGTATAATTGCTTTACAATGGTGTGTTAGTTTCTGCTTTATAACAAAGTGATTCAGCTATACGTATACATACATCCCCATATCTCTTCCCTCTTGTGTCTCCTTCCCTCCCACCCTCCCTATCCCACCCCTCTAGGTGGTCACAAAGCACTGAGCTGATCTCCCTGTGTTATGTGGCTGCTTCCCGAGCTATCGATTTTACATTTGGTACTATATATAAGTCCATGCCACTCTCTCACTTCGTCCCAGCTTACCCTTCCCCCTCCCCGTGTCCTCAAGTCCATTCTCTAGTAGGTCTGTGTCTTCATTCCCGTCCTGCCCCTAGGTTCTTCATGACCTTTTTTTTGTTTGTTTAGATTTTAAGGATAGTTTTAAAATGAAAATCAGAGAGAAACTAACTGTAAAAACTGTCAACTATAAGAACGTTCCTATATAATTAATCTTCTAGTTCAGCAATGGAGATCACTAAATTTTTAACTTAACCCTTTAAGGGAATGATTTATTGGAGAGAAGAGTGCAGAGGGGGATAAGGCCTCCCTATACCCACTAGCTTTTTCTTTTTAAAGAAGACTGACTTTATGACTATTCTAGGTGGTGATGATTGAGAGACTACCTATGGAAGTTCTAAAGAAACAAGTCCAGTAGGGGAGGCAGACGAGAAAATCCATTTTTATAACAGTGTAGTAGTTAAGTTCTATGATACAGATATGCAAAGGGAATGCAGAACTAACTCAGTCTGGTGGACGATAACTAAGACTTCCGAAAGAAAGTGACACGAAGTGATTTTTAAAGAATCAGTAAAATTCAGCCAAGAAGAGACTGAAAATCAATGGCTCTGAAACGATAATTTGAACCACTTACATTTTATGGTTCTAGTAGAGCTCATCACAGTTACATGAATAAGACCAAGAATTTTCAGATAAATTCAAAAGCATTTGAATTAGTGTATATTATGATTCTCATCCCTTCCTCCCTCCCTATTTTTCTCATTTCAGAAAGAAAAACTCTATGTAACTCTTTAGACAAGTTGGAAATCATTTTTTTTCCTATAAACCATGAAAGAGACCTTCTTTTAAAGTTTAACTTCTGTCTTGAATTATCTTTAGAATAAAAACGGTAGTTAATAAAGATATCAAAAAATTCCTCACAACTGAAAGCAGAATGAACACTGATATTGTTCTGTATCTTAAATATATATATCTCCAGTATATGAGAAGGAATAGGTAAGTGGGTTGGGAAGAGCTACATTCAGTCATTGATAAATATTTATTAACTGTAAACAAGAATCTCATATGCAGAATCTATCAAGAATTCCATGAAGTCAAGAAGAAAAAACATACAATGGTAGGAAAATGGGCTAAACACTTAAGTAGACACTCCATAAAATAAGAAATTCACGTGGCTAACAAACCAATGAAAAACTACTAAAGCTTTCTGGTAATCAGCGAAATGGAAATTAAAAGTAAAATGATTTAAGTCTGGCTAAAATAGAAAAGTCTGACCATACCAAGTATTGGTGAGAAGGTAGAGCAATGGTAACTCTTATATACTACTGTTGAGAAGAGAAATTGATATAACCACTTTGGAAAAGTTTCACATCCTAGTAAATTTGAAATTACCCATACCGTATGAGACAGCAATTCCACTCTTAGGTGTGGAGTTTAGAGAAGATCTTGTACAAGTGAACCAGGATATAAACTTTTACAAGAATTCTCAGAGCAGCCTTGTTCATATTATTTGCAAATTGAAGACAACAAAAGTACATCAATGGCAAAAAGGGTAAAAAAAACTGCAGTATGTTCATACAATGAAATATTATACAGCACAAAAACACCACAGTACAGCTACATGCAAACAGATGAGTCTTAAGAACAATGCTGAGAAAACAAAGACCCAAAAGAATATATAGTATATGATTCCAGTTCAAAACTGGGAAAATTTAACTATAGTGCTTAGCATTATATACTTAGGTGGTAAAACTATTAATAAAAGCAGGGGAGTGATTACCATAATAGAGGGTAAGATGGCAGTTATGACAGGAAGGAGAAAATGGGGGCTTCTGAGGTACTAGCAAAGTGCTGCTTCTTGATCTGGGTGGTGTAACACAGATATATGCTTCATGATTTGGTGATCTGTACACTTACATACTTTTCTCTATATTTCATACTACAATAGGTCAAAGAGAACTGTGAAATGCTGAATACCTAAACATCCAAAAGAGATAAATTATGTTTAAAAAACAGAGAATCTTACTGAGTACCTTCTATATGCTAGGAACTATGCTAGGTGTTGAGAACATAGTATATAAAAGAGACCCACGTTCTGACTCTCTAAAAGTCTGAAAAAGGTCAAACAAATAATTATGAACATTGTATTTAATTAAAAACTGATCGATTGCTATGAAGAAAAAGTTCACAATGTTTCAAGAGATGCTGACACTATCTAGTGATAGGCGTCAGGAAGGCTTCACTGAGATATGAAATTTAAGCTGAAACTTTAATAACAAGCCTAAATTAATCTGCGAGGGAGGAAGGAGGTAAGTATTTCAGGCAGACGGAATAACATGCAAAACAAAAAACAAAAAGCAGGCCAGTATAGTTACAGTTTAGTAAAGAGCAGTCCAAGATGAGGCTGGAGAAGTAGACACAGGCAAACCTGGAAGAATTTGTAGCCATATTAAGAATTCTGAAATTTTATCCTAAAGGCAAATGAAAGCCACTGAAGGTTTTTTTTTTTTTTTTTTTTTTGCAGGGGAATGACAGGTTCCAGTTTATAGGTTAACATCGTTCTGGGTGTTATGGGATGGATTATAGGGGGCAAGACTGTGAACACATGAGTTAGAAAGCTACTGCAGTGGTCAAGGCAAGGGAATGATGATGACTTGCCTAGAGTAAAGGCAGTAAAAATGGGATTAGTAGAAAGATTAAAATGTATTTTAGGTGGCTACAGACCATGCTAACAGAAAGGATGTGGCAGGCGGGGACCTTGCCAAATTGCTCTTTTAAGCAACTGGAAAGATGTAATGGAGGGACAATGAAAGAGGAGCAGGATGAGGATGGGAGCAGGAAGATAAAAGAATTCAGGACAATCTTGCCTGTTTGACATGTAAGTAGAGAAGACCAGCAGTTAGTTATGTAAGTCTGCAGTTTTGAAGAGAGGGTTGGAATTTAGAAATTGTTGCACATGGGTGATATCTGAAGTCCTGGGAATGGATGAGATCACTTAAGATGAAAACATACATGGAAAAAAAGTAAGCACATTCCATGAGGAACACTTAGGACTTAGAGTGAGAAGGAGCTTATTCATGGATTAAGACTGAACAATAATAGCAATGAGTGGCATAAAGGACAATTATGTGGTTAACAACCCTGGCTTCTCAGTACAGTGCAAGTGTTAAAGATAGTATTTCTTAGTATAATAGTCACATATAGAAAATACTGACAACCTATTTTCTAAATATTGATTATGTAAAATTCATACTTTTATGCAATACTCAAACAATATCAAAATTTATCCTCCCTCAACCCTGTGCATTATCCTATGCTTCCTCTACCTTGTTTAATCATATTAGCTAAATGACTTTACCTTTCCTAAACTCATTAATTTTTATAAACTATATATTAGTAAATCCATAAACAATATCTTTCATTTACCCTCTTTTATTTGTATTATTCCTGTAGTTCTAATTTTTGCTACCTAAAGGTCAGTTCAGGTGACATTACTCTGTGGATACAGGCAACAGCTCCCAAAGCCTACAAACTTTAATGAGCACGTACCATGTGCTAGTCACTTTTACAGGATGGGGGATATGTTCTTGAACAAATAGGCAAAATTCCTGCCCTTACCAGAGCTTATTTTCTAGTAGGAAAGCTTGATGCTAAGCCACTAATCAAGCACAAAATATGTTAGAGAGTAATGAGAGCTATGAAGGAAAATAAAGCAAATAAATTATGAAGGAAAATAAATAAAACATAACAAAACATTATGTCCCTCCATCTTCAACTGTGCCTCTAGGAAGTGTCATGTATACCTATGTTTGTCACTTCAGTTCTTCTGCCTTTTATGATAGTACTTCTGGCCTCTAAGCTCCAAGAGGCGGGGACTATGATTCTCTGTAGCCCTCTAGTTTCTCTCACCTTGCATATACTGTATTCAAGAGCACCATTTTTCACTAAGTCGTTGGTGGTCCGAAAAGATGCCAAGAAATCTTAATTCACTGTAAATGACTAGTGGCGATTATTAAAATGTACACAAAATCTCTAATTTGCTCATTTTTTTCTGCTACGGTTATTTGCCTCGGCTTATTACTTAACTATGTCATATGGTCTTGTTAATGTTTATCAAGATAGCAAATGATACTGTGTCTGCATTACCACGTCTGTTTTCTGGCTAGATGGTGTGTCACCTTCATCAAGAGGCTCAGTCTGCTGGTGCTGGCTAAATTTAGAAAAGTAATAAATTGTGCTTGTGTTTACTCTTCGATTTCTAACTATAACTGCTATATTTTCAACATGGCTTTGATGACTCAAAGTCCCAAAAAGCGACAGTTCAATAAATGTATCATAAGGTTGAGAAAACAAGTTTTAATACTGGAATAATTAACCAGTAGATCAAGAGCATCTATAGGCAATCTCATCAAGGGGAGAGAGGGTCTGATGGAATGCCAGTTTTGAAAGAGCTCTTCGGGACGTTGTGTATCCTCCCCTGACCGACCCCAACCTCTCAGACACAATAGCATTTCACAGATAAGAAAGCCAAGACAAAGAGTGATTATTAACTGGTGAAAATCATATGGACAATGAAAGGCAAAGCCAGGATTAGAATTCAGGACATCTGTCTCTTCTCCTGTCAGGGCTGTTTTCACCATCTCTCGAATTTTTGAAACTGGGCCTCCATGAAATCTATGACATAGGGCAAGTAAGACTAAAAGATGTCATGCTAAGCAAAGTTAAAGAGAATTACTTCCGGATTTCTTAAAATCTAAAACAGGCTAATGTACATTGAGATTTCTTAAAAGAAGTGTGTAGAGTTTTCAAATGTACCTGGTGAAAAAAAACTGTTAACAGAAATCTTATTAACAAAACAACAGAGAAAATCGTTTGGGGAACTTAAACCTGCCCCTTTAATTTTCAACTTATTTTAACTTTATTAAAACACAATTAGAAGCAGCCCAGGATGTACAGTTTACATACTATAAAGACTCTCTGAATTTATTTTACTTATCTACCAAATAATGTAAGTTGTAAGGCAATTATTAATTTCTAGTTAGTGGTAGATCATGTCCCATGAGTTCATTACCCAAATGTGATATTTTGATCACTTAGGAACATGGTTCATTGTATGTACATTTCCACACATACAAATATAAACTATTTGTGTTTAAATTAGTTATAAAATAAAGCAAATTAATGGCATAATTTTAATAGATCTTAGTGAGTTTTTAAAGACATCCATTAATTCCTGTTATTAATCATGTTTTATTCCCATTTCAGGATGAAGGCATTTGAAATCTGCATTTCTGGCAAACATGTTTAAATTTTAATTTTTCCTTTGACAATAGGAATATTTGATTTCAACTGCTTTAAAAAAAACTCTAAAAATCAATAACAAAGAGGACAAAGTAGTTTTGAGGCTGTGATAAAAATAGGTACTAAAATGCTACTGGTTATACAGGATCTGTTGTGAATAGGTCAGCTCAGGGTCCCAGGTAAACATCTTGTTTGTGTCCTGAAGCCTTGTTTTCCGCATGCCCTATACTCTCAGTAGGGTCCTCGTACTCGGGTCCAAACATCAGGCCACTGCACCCTATCGATCTTCTTTAAATCTCCAGAATAATAAATTTCAAGGCAACACAGCAGAAGCCGACTAAAGCCCTTTAATTACATCACTGCTGAAAGGAAATCATTGATCAATGGCATTATGGGAAAATAAACTGCCCCCCAAACCAGATCAAAGTCAATAAAATAGCTGACTAGCTGCCCCATTTGGGACTTCTGCTAGATTAGTGCTCATGGACAAGCAAAAGAGACAATTCTAATGCATGCTGCTTACTATCTTTTTGAAGTTCTCCCTGGCAGGTGTCACGCTCTGAGCATGGTTTTTGATTACTCTAATTAAATATAATATTATCAACAGATCTTCATATTGATCCTTAAATCCCCCCTTCTAAAAGAAAAATTAAAAGCCTAGAGAAAGGGCCTCATAGGGTACCAGATTATTTTAATGATTTTCCTCCTTTATCAATTTTCTTCATGGTGCATTATTCTAATATTTATCAATACCAAGGTACCAACTAGTTTAGGAATTTTAAATAATATGCAAAATGAATAATTTATAATTGGCTCTTCCTGAAATTAGATAAATTCTTTTATGTTTACATGAAGTTACATTCCTTGGTTAAAGTCTAAATAAATAACTTTTCCTATTAACTGTTGCTAACTGTGCTGGTCACTATTTATTTATGGTATGATTTAAATACATTGCCTAATACAGATAATGCAATATGGCAAACAGTTCATTTCTCTCAAGTAATTAGTTTGGAAAACTATGAAAACACTTTTAAGAAAATAATTTTATAATAGCCTATAAATATTTGTTTGTAGTTTACATATAGGCAAGGTTATTTAAATATGCTTTTAAAATTCTACACATTCACATTTCAAAATGTTGTCTTCTACTTGATTAAGAATAACAAGAATTCTTCTCTCCAAGAATAACAATATGAAAGCCTCAAATCTCTTTTCAAAAAGGAGAAAGTATAAATTTATAACTTGTAAATATTTATAAACTTACTGGCATTTAAGTTTTCATGTACAACTTTAGCACTGTATAATAATAAAATGTAATGTCATCTTTAAAGTAAATTTGAGAATTTTGAGAATAATGTAAGTTTAAGAACATACAAGGGGAAACCTAAAATATCAGATACAATGACTCATTTATGGGTATTACTTTAGCCACTCCACCCAGAAGAAGCTAATACCCATGCCTTCTTCCCATTCTACATTTCTTCTTATTCACTCACTATTCCCTCAGGTGGTTCTCTTTGCTAATGCCCAAATGGCATCAACCTGTTGTTTAGCATGTCTATGAAAAGGCTAGCCTGCTGGCTAATTTACCAAGGGATTAAAGCCCTAAAACCACTTCAATCTGCTACTTTGTTTCCATGTACAAGCCTTACCCATCACACCAGTTAAAATTGAAAATCTCTCCAAAAGAAAGAACTCAACTAAGAACTGTTTAAGAAAGAAACTACCAAAAATAATATTCTGCACCCGTAAACAGTGCTATGAAATTGCATTCTGTTGGTCAAGTCCTGCATTATATATTAAAAAGAATTTCAGGTATTGTTTACCATTTCATACAATTAAGCAAATTAACACAGGCACCAACAGTGGCATGGGGATGGCGGGTTTTGGGAGGCCACAAGGATTAACATAAAGCTGTATGTAGATATAGTTTATCATTGCAGCATAACATTTAATTAAAATTCATATTTGTGAGCATTTTGTTGAATGACAGAACATTATGGTAACTGTGCTGATTCACACTAGAAAATGGAGGTTCCCCAAAACAAGCAACTCTCCGAGTTCCTGATCTAGTAATAACAAAGACCTAAAGATTCACTGTTCTTATAAAAATTGATAGGCACACGGGGTTTCCCTGGTGGCGCAGTGGTTGAGAGTCCGCCTGCCGATGCAGGGGACGCGGGTTCGTGCCCTGGTCCGGGAAGATCCCACATGCCGCGGAGCGGATGGGCCCGTGAGCCATGGCCGCTGAGCCTGCGCTTCCGGAGCCTGTGCTCCGCAACGGGAGAGGCCACAACAGTGAGAGGCCCGCGTACCGCAAAAAAAAAAAAAAAAAAAATGATAGGTACATATAGCAATTAATTTTTCTCTATAAAAAATGTGCTAGCTCTATTTTTTTAAATTAGATAAGCTTTAAGTTGATACATTTTATGCAGAAAACTTTTACATTTTTTTCCTGTTTGGTTAAAGTTTAATCATTTATAGAACAGTAATAATCACTGTGATATCTTCCTTTAATGACTACTCCATGAAAACTATTACAACAGCCCAAAATCTGTGCTATGTTGCCATAAAAATATTGAAAAAAAACTTTATATTTTTAAGTTGTATTCATTACCCAACTTTTTGAAATTAATTTTTATTGGAGTATAGTTGCTTCATTACCTAACTTCAGTGACAACTAGTTGAATACACTGAGAAAATGTAGTGAACCTATACTTATGTCTTATTGAAGAATAAATGACTAAAATGCAAATACATATTCATTACATCCTTGCTATACTTCAGTAAATCAGTTTTACCAATAACTTCAGGGTTATCGGAATTAAAGTAGAACTGTATATTAAAGAGGATAAGTTTCCATTTTAAAGTAATCTCAATTTTCTCTAAAAAATTTTCCCAGGTCAGTTGAAAACAAATTTCAGTAAATTTACTACACGAGACATTATTTCACAATATTTCACTAATGTTTATTTATTATAATCCTGAGAAGTGAGGGAGAAAAAAGCACAATGACAAAACAGTTGACCCGATAATACCTAAATTATGAAGTAGTTTATAGCTTATAGTAGTGACCTGGATTAGATCATTCAAAGGGGAAGACAAATATTATTGTTTCTCTCTTCATTTCTTTATTATCATAACTAGTGTTCCTTGTACCTATTGGTGCCAACAGCACAGATTTGCTGGAATGAAAAACAATGCCAGGGATGGATGTGCCAGTGCCAAAGGCGTAAGAGAAAATGAATGTGCTCTAAGTTAGGATCCGTGTGATATTCAAATTCAAAGTACTTCACAGAAGGACAGAACATTCAAGGTTCCATTTCAATCACAATTTTATTATAGTGACAAATATGAAATTCTGACTGCCAATAAAAATACTGAATTTTATGCACTTCTGTGCAAAATTCATGGCCTGGTAAGATATTCTGTAAGCTGTCACCCCCAAGGACCATAATGGATTTGTCTTTAAAGAAAAATGTTTAGAGTATGAGTTACCAAATATATTTTATGTAAGATTTCACATTTTAAATCAAGAAATGTAAATTATTTTTCTTAGTTGATATTTATTGACAGAATTCACATTAAGTGAAATTTTGAGACATTCCTTAATCAAGTTTTATAATAATAAAATATATTTTAGTATTCCTTTTCTACCAGAACTAATGTTAATTTCTTTCTTATAGTTTGTATCATGGACTGGTATGCTGAATTTTATAGGATCCAAATTAATAATCATTAAACAAAAATCTCTTATTAAATTGCTCATAGAAATATAAATGCATATATATTAATAATCAGTACTAGAAAAAGTAATAAGTTCAATTTTAGCCTTTAAGCAATAGATAAAATAATTTATTGATTTTCATTTATTTTAAATAAGTTAAGCAAAAATATCAACCAGAAAAACAGGGTGGTTTTCCAAATTTATATCAGTGTTGGGGTATATTTCCTAAAATCAGAATTTTTAAGGCATAAAACAACTGCTACATTTTACTTTTGATTAAAATAAAGTTTGAAGTAAACAGATACATTACTGAGTGTATTCTGCCTATCTTCACAGAAGTACCCACGATTCTTTTTACTTAGAGAAAAAATTGAGAATAAAGTATACCATGGAGAATAATTTCTGCCAACCTCCATAATTCACCAAAACCAGACTGCTTCTATGCCTCTAAAAAAGGAAGCAAGACACTGGATGCAAAGCTTCAACAAACTATTATTACACACTTTTCCAGTCCATTAAAAGGAAGTAATTTAATCAGTTTATAGTTTCTCAGGAAAATCTCATTCAGAGAAATTTTATTGCCAGCTATCTAAATAGTAAATAACCATTATCCTCTCAAAATGAGTTTTTGCTTGCCAAGGGCAAACCCACTGCTGTTATTGTAGAGCTCTGTCAGAGAAACAAGAAGTTAAAAAGGTTATAAAGACACCATTAATGTCATAGGACTGTCTTGTCAGGACTCAAAAATGCTTAGTAATTGAGGGTTTTATTCAAAGTGTATTAGCACCCATACAAACAGCACAGTTAATATGATGCTTTAAGGCTTTATTTTGTTACAGCACAGCAAAATCACCTACAAACAGCTGAATAATATAAATGTATCTGCAGGAAAGCACAACTCATTTTATCATCTGGTTCTAGCTTGAGTCTTTGAAGAAAATGTCAATAACATACACACAGCTTAAAGGCAAATCTAGATCCAACCAATGAGAACAACAGAAAAAAGTATAAATGATAACTGATTGGTCCTGACAGCATGAGCCTTTGATAGAAGTATGAGGGTAAGCAAAGGGCAAATGTTCTTCATTTAATTTATATATTTTAATTTTAAAAGAAACTGCTACAACATAGCTTATATCAATGTTCATTAATATACAAAGTTATGAATGATTATATTGAAACAAGAGACAATAAGAAGCATAAATGTTTCTATCATATAACTTGTTAATCCATTGATGATTTACAGAAATAAAATGATCATCCTTGGAATTTTCTGATTTTTAGAGCTATTGGAATAATTAGAAAATATTCTACTAAAACTTTTCAAATTTAGGAAGTACATAACTTTTTTTTTTTCTTTTTGCGGTAGGCGGGCCTCTCACTGCTGTGGCTTCTCCCGTTGCGGAGCACAGGCTCCGGACACGCAGGCTCAGCGGCCATGGCTCACGGGCCCAGCCGCTCCGCGGCATGTGGGATCCTCCCGGACCAGGGCACGAACCCGTGTCCCCTGCATCGGCAGTCGGACTCTCAACCACTGCGCCACCAGGGAAGCCCCATAATATAACTTTTAAAGTTATTCACCTGTCAGCTCTAACAATTATGTAAGCAATGAACATTTAAAGAAAACCTTTAAAGATTTACTTGTTTTAAACTTTTGAATATCACTTATACTATGCCTATACTTCCTTCTTTTCAGATTATTGTCAGTTATAAACATGGATATACAAAGTTTATAAAAAGTGGCCTGATGAAGGACTAGTGTTTCAATAAATATCAATATTTGCTTTCAATAAATCAAATATCAGCAGAGTAGTAGAAAGAGAAAAAGCTCTCAGTACATATTTTCTGACTGGGGAGGAAATTGGATGGTCAACCCTTAAGGGCAGCACATGTCAAGCGAATGATGGAGGCTTAGCAATAATTAAATTCTACCCATAGTTCCTTAAGGTAGGTTCCACTAACCCAAACATGCCTGCTGGGGAATTCTTTTCAGCCTTCAAAGGCCAGCTCTGGCATCAACTCCTCCATTCACTCTTCCTAGACTACTCTCACTATTCCTTTTCCTCTAGACCTTGTATAAAATTCCACTGTCACACTTAGTACAGACAGGGAGTGTGAATTGTTCATTTAAATATACTTAGCACATGTCATGTTATCTACACATATAGTAAGGGTTCAAAAATGTTCATTAAATTGGCAATAAAGTCATGAACATATTTGAACTGAAATTCAAGATGATTTGTTTCTATGGTCTGGCCAAAGACCTTGTCAAACAGTTTTCAGTGGATCTCCATATGTCCTTTTTTTTTGGAAGGTATGCTTTCTGAATTCGTGCATGCTTGAACATGACTTTATTCACCTCCAGACTTGATTACATAATATATGTATAGTTTCTAAGTTGTTTAACATTGCTTTTCTTCAGAAATAGGAAGGTTCTGTTGTCTTCTCTCATCCAATATTGCTGGAAGTTGAATTCCAGTCTGATTCTTGATAAGTGACATTTTTTTTCTCTGCAAGTAGAGGGGATAGGGAGTACAACAATTCCATTCTTTGTTTTGACCAGAAGGTTTCTGAATTGGCATCAATTCCTTTACATTTTATACTCTTTTAAGTCCTTCGTAACAGAGAGAGAACATAGAGCAGTGGCTGAGAACACAGTTTCTGGAGCCAAACTGCCCAGATTGAATCTCAGCTCCATCATTTACTTGGTTCTGTGACCTTGGGCAAGTTCTGTATCTCAGTTTCCCCAGCTTTAAAATGGAAATGATGATAATAATAGCACCAACTTCATAGGATCGCTAGACTGATTTAATATTTATAGATCCTTAGAATTTTAACAGGTATACAGTAATATAGGGGTTAGCAACCTACAACTCTTGGACCAGATCCAGCATTTGGCCTCTTTTTGTACTGCCTGTGTGAACTGAGAATGGTTATCACATTTTTTTTTATGTCACATATATTTTACTTATTTATTTTTAACATCTTTATTGGAGTATAACTGCTTTACAATGTTGTGTTAGTTTCTGCTATATAACAAAGTGAATCAGCTATATGTATACATATATCCCCATATCCCCTCCCTCTTGCGTCTCCCTCCCACCTCTCTAGGTGGTCACAAAGCACCAAGCTGATTTCCCTGTGCTATGCAGCTGCTTCCCACTAGCTATCTTTTTTACATTTGGTAGTGTATATATGTCAATGCTACTCTCACTTCATCTCAGCTTAACCTTACCCGTCCCTGTGTCCTCAAGTCCATTCTCTACGTCCCTCTTTTTATTATGTATAATAATTAAACATAAACATCTTCCATATTACATGTTACACTTAAAGTATGTTACTTTACATGAAGGAAATCTAAAGTGGTTCAGAAATGCTTCTGGAATCTATACACTTAGCTAAGTTTATAAAATGACTTATTTGCTAATAGGAAAAGCAGTTACTAATACTGATCTTAAAGTAGCACAAATTATCAGTCCTTATGTTTAGGAAGTAAAAGAGAATACTCAGAACATTGCAAATACTTAGCCACTTTCTCTTAGTTCTCAAGCAATCTAACTTTCACCCAGAGTTTTGTCGTTCTCACAGCAAACCATAAGTAAATAAATGAAGGAAGAAGAAACAAAGGCTTACAGAAATGGTGAGGGGAGCTGATTTATGGTGCCAGCTTGGAAAAACAGATTTCACTACCAGTGGGACTGAGAGAATGCTGGCAGAAACAGGCAAAGGGTTCTTTATCTGATGATATTGTCTTTCTCTGAAAATACATTGAGAGGAATCATGAGATATCTTTGCTAATTATATGACTCCATAGTACACCTTTATGAAGGTAAATTCTAGTATTTGCTGGAAAGTCTGATGGAATATCTCTTTGGGGTTCCATCAGTTAGATTAAGATATCCTTTATCAATGTTTTCTCCGTACCTTATTATTCTATATCTGAATGAAGACTTTGACTAATTTTTTTAAATTCCAAGAATAGTACTTGTTAAATGGTAGAAAATAATCAAATAGCATAGAATTATATAAAGTAAAATCTGAAAGTTTCCACCGTTACTCCCATCACACAGTACGGGTAGCTGGTCCACAGCCTGGCTTGGGAGGAGGCAATGTTACACAATGGGTAAGAAAAGACTCTAGAGTCACATGTTTACTACAATTTTCTACACTGATGAAAATGTGCTGTATCTGTGCTGTCCAAATAGCTTCTAGCCACATGTGGTTATCAAGCACTTGAAATATTGCTAGTGTGAATGAGGAACTGAAGTTTTAATTTCATATACCTTTCATTAATTAATATTTAAATGTAAATAGCCACATGTTGCTCATCTCAGCTCTAGCCCTTACCAGCTATGTGACCTCAGGCAATTAACCTAACAGCTCTATGCCTCAGTTCTCCCTTCTTTAAAATGGGAATAAAACTAATGTTTATCTTGTAAGATGATAGTGAGGATTAAATTATACAATCCATGTAAAGATTTTAGAAGTGCCTGAAACATAGTAAACACTCTGACCCTTTTCTAAGTTCATTAAGATATATATATAATTCAAATATACTTAATATGTACACACATAGGTAAATATATGTAGCATTTTATTTTTAGAAATAGAATCATACTCCTGAAACTATCCTGAAAATTAATATTTTCAATGAGGAATGTACCACAGACTCCTCCTATGACAAATTAGACATGATCCCAACCTTTACAAAAATAAAATGATTCGGTCATATAAGCAATGGTGGAAGGGAGAGCTACTGTAGACTATAGCAGAGGGAAGGCTTCTCTGAGGAAGTGAGACCTTTTTTTCATCATCATATAATCCATGGTTCACTCCCCACTGAAGAGTCTCATATTGTCCTTGAGCTTTAATGCATCCTACGGACACTTGCTGCTCTGAGAGATGAATACTCCCTGACGCTGCTCATCTCTTACCAACTCCACTCCTGTTTCTCTCATTCCCACTATACAGCCTCAATGAATGACTAATATTCCCTGACCCCATCTCCAGTTCACAGCCACCAACTCTTCTGATAAACCCCATTCATGAGCTTCACCCATTCTCAGTATCCATCCCACCCCAACCACACTGTATCATGAGCCTCATCCCATCGCTGAACCTCTGATCATTCTTAAACTTCCCACCTTCTCTAAAGTTCTTCACCAATTTCTAAATATCAACTTAACCCAATTTTTCTGTCCCTTTCAGACCAATTCTGTGTCACAGGTAGTGACATTTAAGATGAGGTCCTTTATATAAGTCAGACATTGAATGACCAGAGAGAGAGAAGTATGATAGGGAGAGGGAAGAGAGAAGAGCCAAGTTCAAAGGCTTTGAAGTGGGAAAGTACTGCATTTGAGGGGTTGAAAGAAAGACTGTGTGACTAGATCATACTAATAAATTACTAGTAAATAAATTACTCTTTCCATTATTACTGGACATTAAAAGTGCCTCCGATTTTTCACTATAACATACAATGCTCTGATAAACATCCTTCTATACACATCTTTGAAACATGTATTAATTTCTATAGAATGTTTTCTAGAAATGGAATGCTAGGTCATTTAAACTGACGTAGGCATTGCCAACACACTGGCAAGATGACTCACCGAATCTTAGGTAAAATAATTTTTCCATCTCTATGTATGTATGTATACAAACTATATACAAAGCAGTATAATTTGAAAATGAAATTAAGAATCAAGCTCATCATGTCACTATTTCACACAGATAGTATATATTCTACGTTACAGCTAGAAGCCAAGATATAAATTCCATTATTTGTCTCTTTCCAAATTCTATTATTTTCTAGATTGGATTACTTATATTGATTAGTCTAAACATTCTGAAACAAAGTACAATCAAGTTCTAGTGTGATTTTTACCAAACGAAAAGAATGGATTCAGTTGTGGATATCTTGCTATTTTATGCAAACTAGCAAATCAATTCTGAGAGAATTTAGGCATATTAGAACTCTAAAGAGTAGATTTTGGGGATAGACAAAATAATACGATGAGTACACAGCTGGTACACTGTTGTGGGTAAAAGCATGAGTATTATTGATCCACCACTACCAATGGCTAAAAGTTCAACCTTTCTAAACCACTGTTTTCTCATATGTAAGCTGGAGTTAAAAACAGTATCTCTTCTATGAGGTGAGTGTGCAAATTACATGTATTAAACCAAGTAAAGTGTTTAGTATGATGCCTAGTGCATAGAAAGTACTCACTAAATCTTTGCTATTGTTGCTATTATTTTCTTTGAGCTTTGAAATAAGTTTGCAGCAGTAATGTGCATGTAAACTACAGGTGAAAGTACAGATTCCTACTGTCATGTTCTTATGCCCTTCAGATATTCTAAACTCAATTTTCCTATCCTAGTCATAATCCTGCACTGTGGGTTTGCCAGAGGGAATTCTTGGCTTCATGTTTGCTATTATTGAATGTGTGCAGCTAACAGAATTGTCAGTTCTTTGTTGTAAATACATATTCCATGAACTTGTTCTATAGCACCATAACATTAGTTAGGGTCAACATCACAGCAAAGCAGTGCTTACTACTTAAGACACAGGCCTGAAAATATTACAATGTGAACTTGTCTCACACTGCTAGCAATTCCAGTAGCTCAATGGGGTCCATTCATTAAGAGGAATGTCCTTTCCCTTTAGTATGAACAAATACCAGATGCTTGTTTCCCTGACTGACAGAAATCAAAAAACTTGAGAAGATCTACTGTCACTTAAAAAAAAAAAACAAAAAAACATTGTCTCTCTGCCAAAATGCAGTTTACAGCTAGCATTTCTATTAATTGTTTATAATGTACAGTTGGCATTTCTGTGTCAGATGTGGGCAAAATATTAAATATTTTAAACTATTATTAAAGCTTAAAATTAAGTATTTTATATGGACATGGAACTCATATATTAGGTATGAAGTAATTAAGAAGTAGTGTTTCTAATTCCTACTTCTATTGATAAGTTTAATTGTGCTTCACAAAAAGTGTTACGGTACCCATGTTAAAGCACAATGGGGGGCTTCCCTGGTAGCGCAGGGTTGAGAGTCTGCCTGTCGATGCATGGAACATGGGTTCGTGCCCCGGTTTGGGAAGATCTCACATGCCGTGTTGCGGCTGGGCCTGTGAGCCATGGCCACTGAGGCTGCGCGTCCAGAGCCTGTGCTCCGCAACAGGAGAGGCCACAATGGTGAGAGGCCTGCATACTGGGGAAAAAAAAAAAAGCACAAAGCACAACGGGAACTTCAGTTGGAAGAGCCGAGGCAAGGCCTCTACACGTGGCCCCCTGTGAGCAGGTGAAGCCTGACAAAGCACAAAGGGAAAAAAAAGGGATCTCTCGTTAATGTTGCTGTTGGAGGACAGGACTCACATATTCCTAGTAAGCTAAGGTATCTCAGTGTAGCGGACAGACTCTAAGTTGGCTCCCCAGGACCCTACTCCTGCCATCTCAGAACTGTGACAATTTTCAAGGCTACTGTTTTTCTCTGTGGAACACTGCTTTTGGGGCAAAACAAGTTAGAAGCAGGTGATTCTAATGTGCCGTGCAGACGGACAGCCACTGCAGGCCAGCTTCTCCAACTCTGAAGGCACTCCAGCAGTTTGCCTGACAGGGTCTTGGTGCTCCAGCCGGGTGTCAGGCCTGAGCCTCTAAGGTGGAAGAGCCGAGTTCAGGACACTAGACCACCAGAGACCTCCTGGCGCCACGTCACCAATCGGTGAGAGTGCTCCCAGAGATCTCCGTCTCAACACTAAGACCCAGCTCTGCTCAATGACCAGCAAGCTCCAGTGCTGGTCGCCCCATGCCAAACGAGCAAAACAGAAACACAACGCCACCCATTAGCAGAGAGGCTGCCTAAAATCAAAATAAGGTCACAGACAGCCCAAAACACACCACCAGACGTGCACCTGTCCACCACAAAGACAAGATCCAGCCTCATCCAACAGAACACAGGCACTAGTCCCCTCCACCAGGAAGCCTACAGAACCCACTGAACCAACTTTAGCCACTGGGGACAGACACCAAAAACAATGGAAATTACGAACCTGCAGCCTGCAAAAACGAGACCCCAAACACAGCAAGATAAGCAAAATGAGAAGACAGAAAAACACACAGCAGATGAAGGAGCAAGGAAAAAACCCACCAGACCAAAAAAATGAAGAGGAAATAGGGAGTCTACCTGAAAAAGAATTCAGAATAATGATAGTAAAGATGATCCAAAATCTTGGAAATAGAATGGAGAAAATACAAGAAATGTTGAACAAAGACCTAGAAGAACTAAAGAGCAAACAAACAGTGATGAACAATACAATAAATGAAAGTAAAAATTCTGTAGAAGGGATCAATAGCAGAATAACTGAGGCAGAAGGACGGATAAGTGACCTGGAAGATAAAATAGAGGAAATAACTACTGCAGAGCAGAATAAAGAAAAGAGAATGAAAAGAATTGAGGACAGACTCAGAGAACTCTGGGACAACATTAAATGCACCAACATTAGAATTATAGGGGTCCCAGAAGAAGAAGAGAAAAAGAAAGGGACTGAGAAAATATTTGAAGAGATTATAGTTGAGAACTTCCCTAATATGGGAAAGGAAACAGTTAATCAAGTCCAGGAAGCACAGAGAGTCCCATACAGGATAAATCCAAGGAGAAATACGCCAAGACACATATTAATCAAACTATCAAAAATTAAATACAAAGAACACATATTAAAAGCAGCAAGGGAAAAACAACAAATAACACACGAGGGAATCCCCCTAGAGGTTAACAGCTGATCTTTCAGCAGAAACTCTGCAAGCCAGAAGGGAGTGGCAGGACATACATAAAGTGATGAGGGAGAAAAACCTACAACCAAGATTACTCTACCCAGCAAGGATCTCATTCAGATTTGATGGAGAAATTAAAACCTTTACAGACAAGCAAAAGCTGAGAGTTCAGCACCACCAAACCAGCTTTACAAAAAATGCTAAAGGAACTTCTCCAGGCAAGAAACACAACAGAAGGAAAAGACCTACAATAAAAAACCCAAAACAATTAAGAAAATGGAAATAGGAACATACATATCGATAATTACCTTCAATGTAAATGGACTAAATGCTCCCACCAAAAGACACAGACTGGCTGAATGGATACAAAAACAAGACCCATATATATGCTGTCTACAAGAGACCCACTTCAGACCTAGGGACACATACAGACTGAAAGTGAGGGGATGGAAAAAGATATTCCATGCAAATGGAAATCTAAAGAAAGCTGGAGTAGCAATTCTCATATCAGACAAAATAGACTTCAAAAAAAAGCCTATTACAAGAGACAAAGAAGGACACTACATAATGATCAAGGGGTCGATCCAAGAAGAATATATAACAATTGTAAACATTTATGCACCCAACATAGGAGCACCTTGATACGTAAGGCAAATACTAACAGCCATAAAAGGGGAAATCGACAGTAACACAATCATAGTAGGGAACTTTAACACACCACTTTCACCAATGGACAGATCATCCAAAATGAAAATAAATAAAGAAACACAAGCTTTAAATGATACATTAAACAAGATGGACTTAATTGATATTTATAGGACATTCCATCCAAAAACAACAGAATACACATTTTTCTCAAGTGCTCATGGAACGTTCTGCAGGGAAGATCATATCTTGGGTCACAAAACAAGCCTTGGTAAATTTAAGAAAATTGAAATCGTATCAAGTATCTCTTCCAACCACAATGCTATGAGACTAGATATCAATTACAGGAAAAGATTTGTAAAAAAATACAAACACATGGAGGCTAAACAATACACTACTTAATTACGAAGTGATCACTGAAGAAATCAAAGAGGAAATCTAAAACCAGCTAGAAACAAATGACAATGAAAACACGACCACACAAAACCTATGGGATACAGCAAAAGCAGTTCTAAGAAGGAAGTTTATAACAATACAATCCTACCTTAAGAAACAGGAAACATCTCAAATAAACAACCAAACCTTGCACCTAAAGAAATAGAGATAGAAGAAGAAAAAAACCCCAAAGTTAGCAGATGGAAAGAAATCAGAAAGATCAGATCAGAAATAAATGAAAAAAAAATGAAGGAAACAATAGCAAAGATAAATAAAACTAAAAGCTGGTTCTTTGAGAAGATAAACAAAATACATAAACCATTAGCCAGACTCATCAAGAAAAAAAGGGAGAAGACTCAAATCAATAGAATTAGAAATGAAAGAGGAGAAGTAACAACTGACACTGCAGAAATACAAAGGATCATGAGAGATTATTACAAGCAACTCTCTGCCAATAAAATGGACGACCTGGAACAAATGGACAATTTCTTAGAAATGCACAACCTGCTGAGACTGAACCAGGAAGAAACAGAAAATATGAACAGACCAATCACAAGCACTGAAATTGAAACTGTGATTAAAAATATTCGAACAGGGCTTCCCTGGTGGTGCAGTGGTTGAGAGTTTGCCTGCTGATGCAGGGGGCACAGGTTTGTGGCCCGGTCCGGGCAGATCCCACATACTGCGGAGCGCCTGGGCCCGTGAGCCATGGCCGCTGAGCCTGGACATCCGGAGCCTTGCTCTGCAATGGTAGAGGCCACAACAGTGAGAGGCCCGCCTACTGCAAAAAAAAAAAAAAAAATCTTCGAACAAACAAAAGCCCAGGACCAGATGGCTTCACAGGCGAATTCTATCAAACATTTAGAGAAGAGCTAACACCTATCCTTCTCAAACTCTTCCAAAATATAGCAGAGGGGGGAACACTCCCAAACTCATTCTACGAGGCCACTATCACCCTGATACCAAAACCGGACAAAGATATCACAAAGAAAGAAAACTACAGGCCAATATCACTGATGAACATAGATGCAAAAATCCTCAACAAAATACTAGCAAACAGTATCCAACACATTAAACAGTATCCAGCACATTAAAAGGATCATACACCATGATCAAGTGGGGTTTATTCCAGGAATGCAAGGATTCTTCAATATATACAAATCAATCAACATGATACACCATATTAATAAATTGAAGGAGAAAAACCATATGATCATCTCAACAGAGGCAGAGAAAGCTTTCGACAAAATTCAACACCCATTTATGATAAAAACCCCGGAGAAAGTAGGCATACAGGTAACTTTCTTCAACATAATAAACCCACAGCCAACATCGTCCTCAATGGTGAAAAACTGAAAGCATTCCCACTAAGCTCAGGAACAAGACAAGGTTGCCGACTCTCACCACTCTTATTCAACACAGTTTTGGAAGTTTCAGTCACAGCAATCAGAAAAGAAAAAGAAATAAAAGGAATCCAAATCGGAAAAGAAAAAGTAAAGCTGTCACTGTTTGCAGATGACATGATAGTATACATAGAGAATCCTAAAGATGCTACCAGAAAACGACTAGAGCTAATCAATGAATTTGGTAAAGTAGCAGGATACAAAATTAATGCACAAAATCTCTAGCATTCCTATACACTAATGATGAAAAATCTGAAAGTGAAATCAAGAAAAGACTCCCATTTACCATTGCAACAAAAAGAATAAAATACCTAGGAATAAACTTACCTAAGGAGACAAAAGACCTGTATGCAGAAAATTATGACACTGATGAAAGAAATTAAAGATGATACAAATAGATGGAGAGATATACCATATTCTTGGATTGGAAGAATCAACATTGTGAAAATGACTCTATGACCCAAAGCAATCTACAGATTCAATGCAATCCCTATCAAACTACCACTGGCAGTTTTCACAGAACTAGAACAAAAAATTTCACAATTTGTATGGAAACACAAAAGACCCCGAATAGCCAAAGCAATCTTGAGAACAAAAAATGGAGCTGGAGGAATCAGGCTCCCTGGCTTCAGACTATACTACAAAGCTACAGTAATTAAAACAGTATGGTACTGGCACAAAAATAGAAATATAGATCAAGGGAACAGGACAGAAAGCCCAGAGATAAACCCACGCACATATGGTCACCTTATCTTTGATAAAGGAGGCAGGAATGTACAGTGGAGAAAGGACAGCCTCTTCAATAAGTGGTGCTGGGAAAACTGGACAGGTACTTGTAAGCATATGAGATTAGAACACTCCCGAACACCATACACAAAATTAAGGTCAAAATGGATTAAACACCTAAATTTAAGGCCAGAAACTATCAAACTCTTAGAGGAAAACATAGGCAGAACACTCTATGACATACATCTCAGCAAGATCCTTTTTGACCCACATCGTAGAGAAATGGAAACAAAAACAAAAATATACAAATAGGACCTAATGAAACTTCAAAGCTTTTGCACAGCAAAGGAAACCATAAACAAGACGAAAAGACAACCCTCAGAATGGGAGAAAATATTTGCAAATGAAGCAACTGACAAAGGATTAATCTCCAAAATTTACAAGCAGCTCATGCAGCTCAATAACAAAAAAACAAACAACCCAATCCAAAAATGGGCAGAAGACCTAAATAGACACTTCTCCAAAGAAGATATACAGATTGCCAACAAACACATGAAAGAATGCTCAACATCATTAATCATTACAGAAATGCAAATCAAAAGTAAAATGAGATATCACCTCACACCAGTCAGAATGGCCATCATCAAAAAATCTACAAACAATAAATGCTGGAGAGGGTGTGGAGAAAAGGGAACATTCTTGCACTGTTGGTGGGAATGTAAATTGATACAACCACTATGGAGGATAGTATTGAGGTTCCTTAAAAAACTACAAATAGAACTACCATACGACTCAGGAATCCCACTACTGGGCATATACCCTGAGAAAACCATAATTCAAAAAGAGTCATGTACCACAATGTTCACTGCAGCTCTATTTACAATAGCCAGGACATGGAAGCAACCTAAGTGTCCATCATCGGATGAATGGATAAAGAAGATGTGGCACATATATACAATGGAATATTACTCAGTCATAAAAGGAAATGAAATTGAGTTATTTGTAGTGAGGTGGATGCACCTAGAGTGTGTCATACAGAGTGAAGTCAGAAAGCAAAAAACAAATACCATATGCTAACACCTATATTTGGAATCTAAAAAAACAAAAACAAAAACAGGGTTCTGAAGAACCTAGGGGCAGGACAGGAATAAACACACAGACGTAGAGAATGGCTTGAGCACATGGGGAGGGGGAAGGGCAAGCTGAGATGAAATGAGAGCTTGGCATGGACTATTATACACTACCAAATGTAAAATAGATAGCTACTGGGAAGCAGAGGCATAGCACAGGGAGATCAGCTCATGCTTTGTGACCAGCTAGAGGCGGGGATAGGGAGGGTGGGAGGGAGGGAGACGCAAGAGGGAAGACATATGGGAACATATGTATATGTATAACTGATTCACTTTGTTATAAAGCAGAAACTAACACACCATTGTAAAGCAATTATACTCCAATAAAGATGTTAAACAAAAACAAAAACAAAAACAATGGTTAACTCCACTAAAGAAATAACTGCTCAGAGTATACAAAAGAAGGTCCAGCTGGACCAAATTATCCTTTTAACCACAGCAGTAAAGGGCTTTTCCAGTTGTTAATTAGTAAAGAGAAGCAGTGACTGGTATTACACCCATTATATATAAATGTGTAGAATATGGTATGTTCAGTATAATTAGTTTTTATTCTTGAAGGTGAGCTTAGTCACTTCCCACCAGCTTTTTGCCATCTTCATCCTAAAGAACACTCTTTCACAGTATTCTTTGTGTCAGTTAAAACAATTAGTATATATTATCTTACTAGGGAAACATCAAGGTTCCCTAGATGAGCAAAACAGGAAAGCAGCACCTCTTTCAGAATTCTGGCTTAATAGGGTTTATCTCTCTGAGTGTGCTTTACATTATAAAAGATTCCTACCTTACATTATATTTATAATTCCATGGATTTATAATTCCATCAGTGACCTGTTAAAACTATCTAAAACTAGGTATTTTTGGAATGCCTAAGCTTCATTTTGACTCCGATTTTACCCATAAAATACCTTTTTATTAAGCCAAAGTACCACTCTATTATTTTTCTTACTTCTGTCTGGCCTGGACACATGTAGATTCTGTTCTCTGATACCCACTCCCTTACTGTTCCTGGAGTAATCCAAGTTTAAGTTTTTGTCAAGTATAAAATCCCTGAGATCCTAGAGTCAGCTCTTGGCAAAGGAAGACTTAATTCCAGCTAGCAAAAAATAAACAAAAGGGAGCCAAGCACTTCAAGAGAAAAGTTCTTAATTCTACCTCTTGATGTTTTCACTTTTAGTACAAGTTGTCGGAGTATAGGAAGCCTAGGATATCTTTTCTTTCTCCTGGCAATTTGTAGATATTTTCAGCATGATCCATTCAACCTCTCAAGAAGAATGCTCCCCTGCTGCAAGCTCTGAGGTGAGAAAAAAACCCAAGGCCAGAAGGTGACAAGACATGTTTCTTCTATGTCAATTTTATGAATACCAATTATGACTCATTATGTCCAACTACTAAAAATATAGGTAGAACAGAATTAAAGGAATAATTGCTTTAAAAATGCAAAGGAAGGGGCTTCCCTGGTGGCGCAGGGGTTGAGAATCTGCCTGCCAATGCAGCCGACACGGGTTCGAGCCCTGGGCTGGGAAGATCCCACATGCCGCGGACTGGGCCCGTGAGCCACAATTACTGAGCCTGCGCATCTGGAGCTTGTGCTCCGCAACAAGTGAGGCCGCGACAGTGAGAGGCCCGCACGCAGCGATGAAGAGTGGCCCCCGCTCGCCGCAACTAGAGAAAGCCCACGCACAGAAATGAAGACCCAACACAGCCAAAAATAAATAAATAAATAAATAAATTTTTTTTTAAAATGCAAAGAAAAAAAAAGTATTAAAGATATAGTCCCTCTTAGGGTTAGGGAGAGGGGAGAATAAAGAACAATTCTAAAAAATAAATACAGCACTGGTATTATCACAGAGTGTATTATAAACTAATAACATTACTAATTTATTATTTTGTCTCACGTAATAATAATAACCCTTTACATTTAACTTTCATGTAGCTATAGAGAGGAGGTATCAAGTATAATTTGCACTTAAAAGATAGATCTATTACACAAAAAATATTTACCAATTTTGAAGAAATTACTGGAATATATTTAATATTGCAAAAAAAGAAAAACGGGTAATTTACATTAAGTATTCTTGAATATTCAGTGGCCTGCATTTATTCTTTAAGATAGCATCACTGTGTAGGTATCAAAATTACAATGCACACAAACCCACTCATCAATAAATTTCACTTGCACACAGGAAAAATATTTTAATAAATTAAAATTAGACATAATCATGTTCTTTGATAAATACTACTTGTGACTGACTTTTAATGGACCTCTCTACCTCTTAGTTTCCTTACCTGTACTCTGGGCACAATAATATTGTTCTATTCACTTCATACGATTATTGCAAGATAAATTATATGTCAAGAGGTCAGTACAATGCATAGTAAATTGTAAGTGCTCAATAAAATAGCTACTACAAAAAAATACATACTTGTTAGTACTATCATTACACTTAGGTTATATAAATTTGACATTGTTTTGGTTTATTATTTTAAGATAATTTTTATTGTTACATAAAATGCTACATATACACTGCCACAACATGGACAGTGGCTACCCTTCACTCCAACTTTCTTGGTTGTCTTACTTCCCCCATTTGGACCAGGCTCAGGCCTGGTCCAAGACCACCAGCTTGGACTAAATTGTGCAGTGTAAACCTGGCTCTGGCCAGGCTCCACTTTACTGGACTCAGTTTTTATAGCTTTGCATTCACTATTCTTTCATGAAGGGTCTTTGGTATAGTACTCCCCTTTTGGCCCTGTTAATCACCTGGCGCTGGGCCCTGAGGCACTTAATCTGGCCTGCCCAACACTCTCTCAACTGTCACAACATGGAAGGTTTCAAAGACAGGGAAATCTACCTGCTTCTGGCATGGGCCCTGAAATTACCATCCCATAATCACTTCTTTGAGTTACGGCACAGCAAGACTACTACCCAAATCTGTTATCTGAAGAAATTTTGCCTAAGCATATTTAGTCAAATCAGATCAAGGTATTTTTCCATAAGGAAACAAATGAAGGTCCAGAACTGTGTGGTTCCCAATGGGCACAGTTACTCTCTCTAGGGTGAAACAGGAGGGAAGGGGGCAGGGCACAACCTTTAAAAGAATGAAAGAGCCATGGGACATGACAAAGACTGGTTAGAATGAACTGGGTCCAAGATGGAGGAAGATTTGACTCCCAGTGGACCCAGAGCCTCCATTATATGCTCACTGTAATACATAAGCATATGCGAAATGACACACCCACCAGAGCCCAGGACAGTTCTGAGGCTAACTGTAAAAGGCTAAAAAGTGGGCAGTGGCCAAATTCCTGGAAATCTCTGCCCCTTCCCCCAAATAATTGGAATAATCCTCTCACTCATTAGCCTATGAAATTATCCAGCCCATAAAAACTAACCATACCAGACTTCCCTGGTGGTGCAGTGGTTAAGAATCTGCCTGCCAATGCAGGGGACCCGTACGGGTTCGAGCCCTGCTCCGGGAAGATGCCACATGCCCCGGAGCACCTAAGCCGGTGCGCCACGGCTAACGACGAGCCTGTGCTCTAGAGCCCACGAGTCACAACTACTGAAGCCTGCGCACCTAGAGCCTGTGCTCTGCGACAAGAGAAGCCTCTGCAATGAGAAGCCCGCGCACCATAGGAAGAGTAGCCCCCGCTCACTGCAACTGAGAAAGCCCGCATGCAGCAACGAAGACCAGATGCAGCCAAAAATAAATAAACAAACAAATAAATTTACATTTAAAAAAACAAAAAACAAAACTAACCACACCGGATTTCGAGGCCTCTTGCCTTTTGAGATGACCCACACTCTGTGGAATGTGTTTCTCTCTAAATAAATCTGATTCTTACCTAGCACTTCGTCTCCGAATTCTTTCGTGACAAAGAAAGAAACTTAAATTCACTGGGAACAAGGGCACTTTGGAAATTTGTGATGACGTTTTAATTTTTTTTTTTTTTAGCACTAAACGAGCACCAAGTTTTATTTATATTTCACTATTATTTTCTCCTGAAGTGTAGGATCAACCCCAGCCATCAGTAAACTAGAATCAGTGCCTGCTTCAGTCTTTAGTTATTTGAAATTAAGACTCTGAAACTTCCTGTTACAGGCACTGCAAACAAACACCAGACAGATGGAGATGACAATTTGACAATGGTGGGTTGAAGGAAATGATCCCTCAGTGTTTCTGGGCTACACAAAAAAGGATCAAGTCAGCCATTTCCAAACATCCGTGGGGATACAGAATGGATGGCTCAGCAGAATTCTTACTCCTTCTAGGGCCACTTCCTTAAGTGCCTCAATCTATATGATATTACTCTGCAGGGATGTGCTGCAGATTTTCAATTTCTTCTTTGTACTCCCCCCTTCAAGTGTAAAATAGCAGCTTCATATTCTGCTTAGTGTACTTCAATCCCAGTTTTTCTTCTGTGTGTTGGTTTTGAGGGTGGTCAGACTGCCTGGAGTCCGCCAGGAGTCCTATCATCCTGCTCAGTGAGGCTGTGGTCGGGCTTCATCCTGATCACCATCCTCTGTATGCTCATTTTCCACATCTTCAAAATGGAGTTATGAGGTCAAATGAAAGACAAAACCGAGACCTCCTTAGGCCCTCTCCTTCGATTTCAGTTTTATAGCATCTTCTCTGCCTTCTTGCTGTGGCCTGTGATGATGTTTTTAGTTGGAGTGACTGGGACAGTCAAATGGCATTAAGTAGGCACAGGTTAAGGATTCTAGAGTTCCTACACTACTCTAGAAAAAATTATCCCATGTCCCACATGACTTCTGAATGTCCTACCAGACATACATGTAGACTAAATTCATTTTTTAATTTATTTGAGTTTGGAAGCTAATCATATATAAACACAAAGTATTTTTTTGACATGGCTCAGTTCATGCTGAATTTTCCATCATGTAACTACTGAGTAGACTGAAAGAATGTTATACTTTTCTTTGCTCAAAGCTTTACTGAATACCATTGTTCACCATTTCAGATTACTTGCCGAGGGCATTGTCATATACAGTATGGGATGAGTTGCCATGATATAACACGTATGTTAATCTGCATTTATAGGTATGCCATTCCTTCATGTGTGTGTGTGCATATGTGTGTGTATATATAGATTATGTATCTCTATATGTATATGCATGTACATGTACAACCTATGTTAAAATGTCAAATACAAAGTTTTCAATATTTAGTTGAATATTTGAAATGGGGTCTTACAGCTTTGTCCAAAATCAAATAGCTACCAATGTACCTATTATGCCTCAAACATTTTTTTCTAATGAAGCAATCATACTGTTAAATTAAGCATTACAAAGATATAGTAATTTTTTACACTAACGTTCACCTGAACGCTCTGCTCTTCCATTTCCCCATGTTTTAAATTTCTGATCTTATTAAAATTATTAAATACAAAATTATCTATTATAAGCACTTCTTATAACTGACTACTTCATTATGTTTTCTATCATAGTTGTACCCAAGTTGTAAACAAATAAAAATACTTTATTACAAATTAGTTTCCTTTTATGTCTCCCTTATATCAGTGAGAAAACTGTATTGATTTTTAAAAATTGTGTGTGTAGGTAAGTTATATTCTCTACAAATTTTATTTCAGTAAAGAAAAGGGGGTGCTACAGAATATTTGTCATAAAAAAATACCAGTATGTCTTACAGAGTTGAGAACCACAGACCTGGAAAAGAGTTATACTAGCCTCCTTTCCCATTCTTAAGTTAAAAATCACTCAGCACGTTAAGTCTTTGTTCATTGTAGGAAATAATTAAAAGACTGGGTTTCTAGCTGTGTAATATTGGCAAAGTTACTTTATTTCTCTGGGCCATTGTTTCCTCATCTGTAAAATGGGGATAATAATATCCATTCATAGGGTCGATTTTAAGATTAAATGAATTAATCTATATATATAATATCTGCAACAGTGCTTGGCACATAATAATTGTTCAATAAGCATTAGGTATTATTTTTGTTGTTATATTCTAGGCCTAGAATGTTTTTTCTTTGCTTTCTTACTACAAAAAATACCACTCATCTGAATGAAAATATTGATCAGTGGAAAAAGATGTAGGAAGTGCAGACATGACTTCTTTTTCTGGAGAGGTGAGAACTTTAGAAGAACATACAATTGCTGAGAGTGATATACATTTCTGATCAGTAGGAAAATCTGTACTGGATGAAATGTTTAGGAAATTATGAGGGGAGGGGCACAACATTATCCTTTAATGCCAAGTTTACTATCAGTACTTTGACTTATTCTTCCCTGATTTCCCCAGTTAGAACTTACCATTCTTTCTATGACCCTTTGTCCTTACCCATAATTTGTACAATAACTCTGGCTTATAAAATAATTTCATCTATATCTGTTCCTCCAACTTGGCCATAAACTTCACAGGTAAGAATCATACTGAAGACTAATTTTGTCTCCCATTAATACCTGGTAAATTGTCAAAATATATCCACATTTATTACTGGGTCTTATGTATGGTCGTTTTTAATCAATGAGTCCTTTGACAAGTCCTATAACTTCTCTAAGCCTCATTTCTTCACGTTTAAAAATGAGAGTATTAATATTTGCACTTCTTTCTTTCTTTTTTTTTGCTGCACAGCACGGCTTGTGGGATCTCAGTTCCCTGACCTGGGATTGGACCCGGGACCCGGGCCCCGGCAGTGAAAGCCTGGAATCCTAACCACTAGGCCACCAGGGAACTCCCTCTGCACTCCTTATTTCTTAACAGTTCAGGAGAAACATGAAATAACATAAGGAATGATATTTTGAAAATGTAACAGAATTCATAACTTTAGAGTGATATTACTGCTAATATATCAATGATTATTTTTCTACAAATATGTTTCATTTATTACATTGTTTAGAGTAATTTCATCATGTCCAGAAATAATTGTTTTAAATAAAACAGTTTATTTCTAATTTTAATGAAAACTAAAGAGCAAATGAACCTACATAAAAAATTTTACATTATATTAATGTTTGATGAAATATATCTATTCGAATAAGTAAAGGAACCTCCTTGGCAGTCAGCTAATGCCTGACAAAGATTAACAAACTGGAATATTATGCTAGTTATTTATTTCACTGATGACTTCATACTTACTTGGCACTTCAAGCACATTAAGCACAGTTTCGTAGCCTGCCAAAATGATAGATTATACTGCTGTGCATTCTTTTTTATCATCATGGCTATTTTCAGCGTATGAGTGTGTGTGAGTGTGAGAGAGAGCAAGTTTGTGTGTGTATGTGTATATACCTGTGTGTATTAATATCTTTGAGATGTCTTAAGAACCTCTAGTGATGACATACAGCCATCTAATTTTGAGAAGGCTCATTTTACGAAATATCCAATGTATCAAAATCAAGACTTTTAAAAATATATATATTTTTAAACATATGTTTTTAAGGTGCAAAGGGAAAAAATGCTCCTTTCCCCTCCAATTAAACCCTTTTCCTTAACCTTGGTCACATGTTAAAAGGTTTTCTTGACATTTCGTCTGGATTTAGAACATATGCAATACCTATATTTATAAGTATGTTCTGTAATTGAAAACATACAGTTTTTTCCCTCATTTCACAGCAGTTTAAATGATTAACAATGATATTAAGGCATCCTGTCCATTGACAAACTATGGAATTTTAAATGCAAACACTACAGACAAATTTGGTATAGATGATTCATCCTTATACACTGTAGTTGGCTTAAAATACATGTGTATTTTTTTTTTTTTTTTGCGGTATGCGGGCCTCTCACTGTTGTGGCCTCTCCCGCTGCGGAGCACGGGCTCCGGACGCACAGGCCCAGCGGCCACGGCCCATGGGCCCAGCCGCTCCGCGGCACGCGGGATCCTCCCAGACCAGGGCACGAACCCACGTCCCCTGCATCGGCAGGCGGACTCCCAACCACTGCGCCACCAGGGAAGCCCCATGTGTATTTTTGATAAGCCAAAGGAGCTACCTTAAGACTGTGATCACTATTATTTGGCTTGTAGGCTGTTTCTGTTTCCTATCAAGCAAACAGTATTAACTTGATTATACAAGTCTTTTTAAAGTTCCCAAATTGCTTGATCTGTATTCCAACTCAAAAGCTGAGTGGTCCAGGGGCTTCCCTGGTGGCGCAGTGGTTGAGAGTCCGCCTGCCGATGCCGGGGACACGGCTTCGTGCCCCGGTCCGGGAAGATCCCACATGCCGCGGGGCGGCTGGGCCCGTGAGCCATGGCTGTTGAGCCTGCGCGTCCAGAGCCTGGGCTCCACAACGGGAGAGGCCACAACAGTGAGAGGCCCGCATACCGCAAAAACAAAACAAAACAAAACAAAAAAAAGCTGAGTGGTCCAGAACCCAGCGTCATAGAAAAGACCCAAATGGAGGTGGGAATCTTCTCTGACTAGAAAGTTTTATAACTGAATGTGATTAAATAGTGTTAATTATCTGTAGTACTCAGAGAATAAGACAGTATATCAGAGATAATCCTGATATTTTTATTTGAGACATAAACAGAAGTAGATATTTCCCTATTTGGTTTTGGATTATAATTCAGTTGATACACTGTAAATTATCCTTAACAGTTAATCTTAGAAATTACAGAAATAATATACAAGGAAATTTTGTTTAATTCTAAAAATCTTTTAGATAGATAGACATACAGACACTGGGAGTTCACTTTATGTGCTTCAAAAGAAATACTGAACTGAGGTGAAATACAGAAAGTTTAAAAAAAAAAAAGGAGCCCCAATTTTCTTTTTCAAAGACCTCTGTTATTCACCAATTTACTCTCAGTATAACCTGGGATATGAAATTCCCACATTATTTCTTTTTCTGACACCAGTTTTAGAGAGAGCATTGTAATGTATGATTTTATCTTATTTCAGTGTTGTAAGTATGATGATAAATTCTTTCAGTCTACGTTGCAGCCAGGACTATTATTATTTCTGCATATTTCCTCAATGTTGGTGTGAAACTAAACCAAACACTGTATTTTTTTTAATGAAAACGTCACAGACAAATGTAATTTCATATGTGAGTTTGGGTTAATTACATATTGTCACATAAACCAAGAAATACATGGACTTCATGTGTTTTTTCCCACAGATGAAATACTTCCTGGTTCACTACCATCTGTTCAAAATATTCTTTTTTTGTTTGTTTGTTTTGTTTTGTTTTGTTTTTTTGCGGTATGCGGGCCTCTCACTGTTGTGGCCTCTCCCGTTGCGGAGCACAGGCTCCAGACGCGCAGGCTCAGTGGCCATGGCTCATGGGCCCAGCCGCTCCCGCAGCATGTGGGATCTTCCCGGACCGGGGCACGAACCCGTGTCCCCTGCATCGGCAGGCGGACTCTCAACCACTGCACCACCAGGGAAGCCCCAAAATATTCATTTTTATTTTCATGTACTACCATGGGCAATGAAATCATTCTTTTTTTGTGACTTCACTATGATAGGTAATGAAATTATCTTTGTTTTTTTTTGGGCGGGGTCCAGTGAACATTAATAAAACTATGGTCTTTGGATAGCTACATAAAAATCATCAATTAGGAAACGTAAGAATAAGTAATTTCCAAAATAAGTGACTAGCTAAGATTTTTTATATCATAAATATATACCTATTGCAAATACTCAGACAAAAGGAAGAACAGTTACACAGTAGGATGGGGGTGCCCACTCAGTGGGAAGAGGAAATATCTCTTCAGTCCTCTTTTTTAACCCTACATTCTATAGCTAAAGAAAGAAAGGTTTGGGGAAATTAAATGACTAGGCTATAACAACAATGAATATGCAGAAAAACTGGGCTATTTCCATTTTGGAAAAAAAGTACAGAAGATTTGGAATTCAAATCCCAATTCCTATAATATTTCTAAACTCAAGGAAAGAAAACGTTGGTGATGGATAACTCCACAGTTATAAAAATGCTGTGGTAATATTCCATCACTGAATACAAAATTTAATTGCTTAGTTACTTCTTTTAAGACTAGACCACGAACGAGAAGTAAATGAGAGCAAAACAAGAAAGGCACTCAAATACAGCAATATTTTTCTAATATGTAAATGGTCTTAAAATGTCTATATGTAGATAAATATCTATTTTCAGACAAGAAGTCTCAAGACCATTTCAATAGGTAAATATTTAAAATAATGTAAAATTAATGTCTTATGAATTAAGCACACAATCCCTACCCCTGCCCCATAAAACAAATGGAAAGGACATACACACCCACCACTACTACCACCAACATAACTGAATAACATACTCAACATGAACCTATCTCTTCTGTCTTATTAATTTCTAAAATCACACTCAGCCTAAATGTTCACTTTTTCTTTAGAAGATAATGTCAATACCTGATAAAATGTAGTAACAAGCACTGTGTAATCTATATAAATGACCTATGTATAAATGTTTTTATGGTAATTATGATCCCAGTTTTCAGTAATTTAATTTTACTGTAATATTTCTAAGTATTAAAACATTACTGTTTTTCTTGGTGTTACACTGTTTTTCCATTATTTTAACAAATCTGAAATGTGATTCATGTTTTGAGATGTTTCCAGAAAGTTATATTTTGCATTGAAATCCAACAACAAAAAGTAGTTTGGCCACAAACAAAACTCCTCTCTCTCATCTTAAAACCCTTTTAAGGTATTATTATTTTAAGTCTCAATTTCCAGTTATTAGGTTATTGTGTTACTAGTGAGGTAGTTATTGTGTTACTAGTTTGAATTTCCTCCAGAGCCAGTGGGGTCCTATTTACTTCCAGAGGTCTCTGAAAAAGTCATCTTAGAATTGAAGGGGAGATTGCAAAAAATGATAATAAGAGGTCTGTTGGGGGTGTCACAACAAAATACCACAGGCTGGGTAGCTTAAACAACACGAAGTTATTTCTCACAGTTATAGAGGCTAAAAGTCCAAGATCAAGGTGACAGCATGTTTGCTTTCTGATGAGAGCTTTCTTCCTGTCTTGTAGACAGCCACCTTCTCACTTTGTCCTCACATGGCAGGGTGGGGGTGGGGATCAGAGGAGTTCAAGTTCTCTGGTGTCTCTTTTCGTAAGGGCACTAATCCCATCATGAGAGTCCCACCCTTATTACCTCATCTAAACCTAATTATCTCTCAAAGGACCCATCTCCAAATACCACTGCTTTGGGGATTAGGACTTCAATATATGAACTGCCGGGTGGGAGGGAGACAAATTCAGTCCAGAGCAAGGGGATGATGAGAGACAAGCACAGGCTTCAAGCCCAAGCCTAGTTCCAGCCATTACGTGGATCCTGACCACTTTCCTTCCTCCAGAGCTAGATTTCCACTCCACTACTCCCTTCCGTTTTTTTTTTTTTTTTTTCCTCTTCCATGGTCAAATCCACTTTCTTAGGGCCTGACCCCTCCTTCTTTAAGATACGTTATTTTAACCAGGACTTCCTCTCTCAATCAGCCCACAGGAAAGAGACAAACTAGAAAAACCAAGAAATGTCCTTCAACCAGCCCTGGTCTTTTCTCAGGTGAAATGCATCTAAGGACCAATTACAACTGACAATATCTCATTTTAAAAAGGAATATCATTATTAAAACTGGTATTTCATGAAAAAAAAACCTAGAAACAAAGGACAATGGAGAAACGACGACCCAAAATCTATGGGATGCAGCAAAAGCAGTTCTAAAAGGGAAGTTTATAGCAATAAAATCCTACCTTAAGAAACAGGAAACATCTTGAATAAACAACCTAAACTTGCACCTAAAGCAAATAGAGAAAGAAGAACAAAAAAACCCCAAAGTTAGCAGAAGGAAAGAAATCGTAAAAATCAGATCAGAAATAAATGAAAAAGAAATGAAGGAAATGATACAAAGATCAATGAAACTAAAAGCTGGTTCTTTGAGAAGATAAACAAAATTGATAAACCAATAGTCAGACTCATCAAGAAAAAAAGGGAGAAGAATCAAATCAATAGAATTAGAAATGAAAAAGGAGAAATAACAACTGACACTGCAGAAGTACAAAAGATCATGAGAGATTACTACAAGCAACTCTATGCCAATAAAATGGACAACCTGGAAGAAATGGACAAATTCTTAGAAATGCACAACCTGCCAAGACTAAATCAGCAAGAAATAGAAAATATGAACAGACCGATCACAAGCACTGAAATTGAAACTGTGATTAAAAATTTTCCAACAAACAAAAGCCCCGGACCAGAGGGCTTCACAGGCCAATTCTATCAAACATTTAGAGAAGAGCTAACACCTATCCCTCTCAAACTCTTCCAAAATATAGCAGAGGGAGGAACACTCCCAAACTCATTCTACGAGGCCACCATCACCTTGATACCAAAACCAGACAAGGATGTCACAAAGAAAGAAAACTACAGGCCAATATCACTGATGAACATAGATGCAAAAATCCTCAACAAAATACTAGCAAACAGAATCCAACAGCACATTAAAAGGATCATACACCATGATCAAGTGGGGTTTATTCCAGGAATGCAAGTATTCTTTAATACACACAAATCAATCAATGTGATAAACCATATTAACAAATTGAAGGAGAAAAACCATATGATCATCTCAATAGTTGCAGAGAAAGCTTTAGACAAAATTCAACACCCATTTATGATAAAAACCCTCCAGAAAGTAGGCATAGAGGGAACTTTCCTCAACATAATAAACGCCATATATGACAAACCCACAGCCAACATCGTCCTCAATGGTGAAAAACTGAAAGCATTTCCACTAAGCTCAGGAACAAGACAAGTTTGCCCACTCTCACCACTCTGATTCAACAGAGTTTTGGAAGTTTTAGCCACAGCAATCAGAGAAGAAAAGGAAATAAAAGGAATCCAAATCGGAAAAGAAGAAGTAAAGCGGTCACTGTTTGCACATGACATGATACTATACATAGAGAATCCTAAAGATGCTACCAGAAAATGACTAGAGCTAATCAATGAATTTGGTAAAGTAGCAGGATACAAAATTAATGCACAGAAATCTCTGGCATTCCTATACACTAATGACGAAAAATCGGAAAGTGAAATCAAGAAAACACTCCCACTTACCATTGCAACAAAAAGAATAAAATATCCAGGAATAAACCTACCTAAGGAGACAAAAGACCTGTATGCAGAAAATTATGACACTGATGAAAGAAATTAAAGATGATACAAATAGATGGAGAGATATACCATATTCTTGGATTGGAAGAATCAACATTGTGAAAATGACTCTACTACCCAAAGCAATCTACAGATTCAATGCAATCCCTATCAAACTACCACTGGCATTTTTCACAGAACTAGAACAAAAATTTCACAATTTGTATGGAAACACAAAAGACCCCGAATAGCCAAAGCAATCTTGAGAACGAAAAACGGAGCTGGAGGAATCAGGCTCCCTGACTTCAGACTATACTGCAATGCTACAGTAATCAAGACAGTATGGTACTGGCACAGAAACAGAAAGATAGATCAATGGAACAGGATAGAAATCCCAGAGATAAACCCACGCACATATGGTCACCTTATCTTTGATAAAGGAGGCAGGAATGTACAGTGGAGAAAGGACAGCCTCTTCAATTAGTGGTGCTGGGAAAACTGGACAGGTACATGTATAAGTATGAGATTAGATCACTCCCTAACACCATACACAAAAATAAGCTCAAAATGGATTAAAGACCTAAATGTAATGCCAGAAACTATCAAACTCTTAGAGGAAAATATAGGCAGGACACTCTATGACATAAATCACAGCAAGATCATTTTTGACCCACCTCCTAGAGAAATGGAAATAAAAACAAAAATAAACAAATGGGACCTCATGAAACTTCAAAGCTTTTGCCCAGCAAAGGAAAACATAAACAAGACCAAAGGACAACCCTCAGAATGGGAGAAAACATTTGCAAATGAAGCAACTGACAAAGGATTAATCTCCAAAATTTATAAGCAGCTCATGCAGCTTAATACCAAAAAAACAAACAACCCAATCCAAAAATGGGCAGAAGACCTAAACAGACATGTCTCCAAAGAAGATATACAGATTGCCAACAAACACATGAAAGAATGCTCAACATCACTAATCATGAGAGAAATGCAAATCAAAAGTACAATGAGATATCACCTCACACCAGTCAGAATGGCCATCATCAAAAAATCTAGAAACAATAAATGCTGGAGAGGGTGTGGAGAAAAGGGAACCCTCTTGCACTGTTGGTGGGAATGTAAATTGATACAGCCACTGTGGAGAACAGTATGGAGGTTCCTTAAAAAACTACAAATAGAACTACCATATGACCCAGCAATCCCACTACTGGGCATACACCCTGAGAAAACCATAAGTCAAAAAGAGTCATGTACCACAATGTTCACTGCAGCTCTATTTACAATAGCCCGGAGATGGAAACAACCTAAGTGTCCATCATCGGATGAATGGATAAAGAAGATGTGGCACATATATACAATGGAATATTACTCAGCCATAAAAAGAAATGAAATTGAGCTATTTGGAATGAAGTGGATAGACCTAGAGTCTGTCATACAGAGTGAAGTTAGTCAGAAAGAGGAGACAAATACCATATGCTAACACATATATATGGAATTTAAGAAAAAAAAATGTCATGAAGAACCTAGGGGTAAGACAGGAATAAAGACACAGACCTACTAGAGAATGGACTTGAGAATATGGGGAGGGGGAAGGTAAGCTGTGACAAAGTGAGAGAGAGGCATGGACACATATACACTACCAAACGTAAAGTAGATAGCTAGTGGGAAGCAGTCGCATAGCACAGGGAGATCAGCCCAGGTCTTTGTGACCGCCTGGAGGGGTGGGATAGGGAGGGTGGGAGGGAGGGAGACGCAGGAGGGAAGAGATATGGGAACATATGTATATATATAACTGATACACTTTGTTGTAAAGCAGAAACTAACACACCATTGTAAAGCAATTATAGTCCAATAAAGATGTTAAAAAAAAAACACATTTAAAAAAAAAATTCTGTGCTGAGCTCTAGTACATACAACTCTGGTTCTAGTAGATCTTCTGTGTCTATAATCGCCCTCATGAAAAAAAAAACCCAAAAAACTGGTATTTCAGAATTTTACAAAATAGTACTGTACATACTGTTAATGCCATTTTGCTCTACTACTCAACTACTATCTTTGTGCTACATTATTAATTATAGACACATAGGGGGCATTAAAAAAATGTTAGTTCAGTCTCCTCTCCCTTCCCCTCCATTATATTCTGCTTCTTTCCTTCAGACTACTTTGCCAAAGTGGCTCTTTGGAAATCCTTTCTGTGGAGCTAAACCTGGTAGTATTAAATACGTACCTGTTGTTACTAATTCCTCTATATCTAGAAAACTGTATTGGCTCTGCAATGCATTCCAAAGTAAACCGAAGTCAATTTTCATGCATGTACTTAAAAAATATATATCTAGACCTCCCAAGATGTAGGTTTAAAAACTTGATAAGGATATAGGCTTTGGAATCAGACTGCTTAAGTCTGACATAAGGCAGTCTGTGTGACTTTGGGGAAGTTATAGCACCTCTCTGAGCTCAGATGTTTTTAACTTTAAAATTAGGATATAATAGTGCCTCTCTTAGAGGGCTGTCATTGGGACTAAGTGTTATAATACATGGAAAGCATTTAATACAATGCTTTTCACATAGTGAACACTCAATACCTGCTAGTTTTATGAAAGCCCTTTAAGGTAATCCAAAGTAATGATTTTTTTTTTGTACTGATGAGAATAAATGGGATTAATAAAGTGTATATCACCCCACCCCCAAAAAAATATCATAAGAGGGGGAAAATGTAACTCAGAATCTCTTGCTCAAAGACTCCTTGTTTAGAAGTTACAATGACTTATATACCTCTATTAGAGAATAGAATCTAGCATCTTACTTTCCAAAATGAGGTAAGAAGGCTGTGTTTTACTTCACCACAGAACCTCTAACAAATGAAGAAAATTTCAACTCAGTGTAACCCAGGTACACTCTCAGATCTTGGCTATGGGTTGCAAACAAACCTCTCTGTGTCTTCCCTTTTGTTCAAATGATATATCAACTCGAAGGTCCTTGACTGCATGGTCAGCAAACATTCACATTTTTGGCAGAAGGCTGGAAGCAGTATCTTAGTACTGTTTTATATACGGAGTAAGGAACAGTAAAAATCTGCTAACTGATCTTTTTCTCTGATGTCCTAAAACTTTAGTCTCAATTAAGAGTAAAGCAATCACAGTAAGGCCTGGCTTGAGAGGAATTCCTAATTTTGGCAAATCTTAAGACCTTTAGGAAAATGAAAAAAAAATTGCTCTCTTCTTGCTGTATTCTAGTTATTACGATTATATTCTGTTCTAAGTTAAATGAAACAACATAGATGATGTGGATAGCATTATATGGGGGCTAGTTTCCTTTATTTTACTAATAAATCAGGATGTACATAAGAGAAAAATTGATGGATCACCACAGTTTGCATGGTAAAAAGAAAATCAGAGAGATTTTTCCAGAATCTTTTTTTTTTTCCATTCTTGTGAGCATGCTGCTTCTGTCTTCCTTACTTTAAGAGGCATATAAGTCAATTTACTTCACAACAAAGACTATAAACCCTACATATCCGGCTTGTAAACTCTGCTAATCAGACGGATTCTGATAAAGCCGATGTTTTTAAACTTTTAAAACTCATTCCCTACTTTACCCCCAAATTAAGCAACAAAAATTGGCCATATTTGAGGTCCTTAGTTTCTTTATAATAGTATGTTGGTCATACAATGTAGCCTCAAGCAGCTATCTCACTACAAGGCCCATGTTAACAGTGGTTTAGTTGTACTGGTCTTTTATTAAAGAGCTTTTTAATCATGAAACTCTTATTCTAACTTTATAAGATGTTGGTTAAACAGGGATTTGCTTTACTGGCAAAACTAAAGTGTAGTATTAAATAAGTAAGGATTACATACAATTTTAAAATAAATATTTAAAATCACTGAAACTTATTTTAAGTAAAATGTTAAAAATTCATATATTATACTTTTCCTATTTTTCTTCTTAAGTTCTAGTTTTAAATTTTTAAATAAAGGTTCAATACCTCGAAAGAGAAGGATGGCATCCACAAAGTTAAAAGACACGAAACTGTTTCCAAAAAATTTTTTTAAGCCTTCTATAGCATATACTGTATATGCTTTCTAAAGTTCCTTAAAATATTATCCACTCAATACCTTCTACTCATCTCTACATCTAATGGGACATAAGCGTATTTCATCAGAGATGAAATTCTTCAATGACTGCTAAAATGAGAATCAAAAAATTATTATAATCTAGTAGTTTGGCTTGCAGCAAGCATTAATCAGAAGTCATAATAAATCCACATGCTTCTTCAGACAGCCCATTAGTCAAACAGTTTTCTATGATAACGACATTGACTAATGGGCTCTGAGTTAGAAGGGTCAATCATAAACTCATCAAATGCTTCATTTAATTTCTTAATTTGGACAAACACAATTTGTTTATGGGAAAGATATCAGGTGTTCATGAATGAATAATGGCTATGAAACCAAACTCCATTAATCAGCTCATGATTACAAATGACTTAGAGATTGTTTATTCTAATTTCATTCATTTGGGTCAACAAAGAAAACATGAGCAAATGAAACCATTTGGGAAAAAATGGCACACTTATTTCTCCATATTTAATAAGGCAATGATAAATACTCTTTCAATAACTATATCAAAAGGACTTTATTACTCAGGTTGATACCACTCCTTTTTCAACTGAGTTGTTAATGCCTATGATTTATAAGGAGACCAGTTAAGAAGAAACAAAACACAAAAAACAAGATCGTACACTCCTCAATGTTACTAAAGTTACATTCATTTTATAAGACTTCTCTCTTGACTCCCCAGGCAGGTAGTTACTACTGTGTTTCCATCGCACTTTGTAACTTTGCCTGACATATTGTAGGGTCTCGACATTTGTAAAACAGGTGAATGGTTTGTAGTACTATGTGCTATTATTTTGTTTACATGGTTCTGTCCTACACTAAACTGTGAGTTCCAAAGGGGCAGAAATTGTGTCTTAGGGATCTTTGTATTTCCATTGCCTAGTATAAGCCCTGGCACAATTTATTTTTGTTTAAATAAACTCTAAAGAAAAATACTCTATCATATAAAATTCTGATTAACTAAATTTAGTGACAGTAAAATTTGGAGGTTCTGCATTATTTTGAAAGTACTCAAGAACAGCCAACTAAGGAAGAAGGAAATGTTTTTAAATTACTAAAAGACATCTGTTCTCCCTTTGCCTTCTCCCTTCTTTTTCTACTGTCACTAAATGGCACTGAGGGTAATGAGGCTTCTCATTGGCCTATCCAGGACTGCTGACTGTTCCAGCAGCCATTAGGTGCTGTGCTGGATAAACTTGATTTGCTCCTTCTGATCGACTCTGTGGCCACCTCCACCCTGACCTGGCTATGAACTTTATGGACTACATCAAATAGGTTGCCTTGCCTTTCAGCTACTGTTTGGGTTTAGCCAATAGAAGGCACTGAAGGTAGGCCAATTAGAGGCAAGAGGAATGAGGTTAAGGTTTATTTCTTGCTGGCCTAGGGAGTTTGACAGTGGCTGCCTTTCTCTTCTAAAGATACAGTTTCTGTTGGGATGGCTCTCTCTTATAACAAGCTCTCAAATGTTCTATAGCTGCTTTCTTCCCTTTCCCTTCTTAGGCCTAAGGCCTACAGATGGCAAAGACTCACAGCTCTTGCTAGGCCAGGAATCTTGCTGATTCTTCTTAAACCTGCCCAACCCTTTAACAGTCCCTACATTGAACTATTTGCGTATGCCTTTGAGTGTGCCATTTATTTCCTGCAGCCACCCTGATGGTACACTTGCTTATCTTTGGCTATCACACTCCCTCCCAAGCCCCCGGAGGTTTGAGGTGCAATCTATACTCTATTACAGTCAGTATTATAGTATCAAGTTAGCTTAATCCTGGCCCATCTTTTTTTGTCCGGGGATGCTGGTCTCTACCACTATGCTTCAGGAAAATTAGAGTTTGCTTCAAACTCTAAACGATAACTGTTTCTATTCCTGACTTGGACCATTAATCATGCCCTACTGATGGGTTGATGACGAAAGTTTCTGGATGTCTTATCTATTCCTGATTCCTTATCTGATTCCTTCATTTCAGCTCTCAGTCCTGACCTGTTGAGTCTCAAGTTTCCAGATTAGGGAAAATAATAATTATTTTCACTAATATAAAACAAAATTCCTAACAAGTAGAAGCCTTTAATGAGTAGGCTACTTCATAAAGAACTAATACATTAATAAAGCTTTTATAAATAAAATGTATGATATAATTTATGAGCTCTTTTATTTAAATATAATCAATGCTTCTCAGTTATAAAACACGATCAAAAAATTTTTTTAATATTAAATATACTGTAAGAAAGACATATCCCATGTACCTACACCTCTGGCGAATGAAGTTCCATAATTTAACTCTCTAGAACTGACCTATTAAACTTCCAACATGTAAATTACTTGCTTCTGATTGATATCTTTCTATATCTTTCTATAACACATTATAAACACTATATCTATAACAGATTATAAACACTATATCTTTCTATAACACATTATAAACTTGTACACTATCTTTAAAGTTTTCAATTATAAAAGAAATACCAACTTAAAAAAAAAACAAAGGACCATAGAAAAGTAGAAAATAGATGCACACCACCACTACCATTACTCTCTTCCTCATTACAGTTTGGTGGATATTTTTCCAGGGCTTTTTCCATGCATTTTAAACACACATGCGCGCACGCGAGTTGCAAAAAATATATACACGTCATCATCCTGTACTTTTGCTTTTGCATGGTGCTTTTTTCACCTTAATGACTTCATAGACATCTTTCTTTGTTAGTCAACATATACAGTATTTAACAATTGATTTTTGTGTGGTTTTCTTGTTTTTTGTGACCTTTATGAAATTGCTTATTAATTCTAAAGGGTATTTTGTTTGTTAGAGTCCTTGGTGGGTTTTTTTTTTCTTTTTCTCATTGCCCTAGCTATAACTTTCCAGTATTATGCTGAATAAGAGTGATGAAGTGGACAGCCGTTCCTGCATTTTGTACATTTATAAATCATAATTTTCTCTATGTTAAAAAAAATATACAGTATTTTGCCTGATCGCCACGTCTTCTTAACAGAGTACTGCTGAACTCCCTTCAGCCTTTCCTTGATGACTTAGAGCATCATAATGAATACTGAAACATTATGTAAAGTTTGAGATATAAAAAAACAATGTCCTTAAAGGAGCATGTATAAAGATACTGCCAGTCAGCAGGCTCATAGTCTAATAGTTTTTGAGATCTTTTGTCTGATATTTATAATTTCCTTGTCTTCCTTGTCAGGAATTATATGCCTTTCTTGAGTATTTTCTACCATTATTGTCTAATTTACTCTCATTAACCTGATAGAGGTTTAAAAGTAAGGTATCCAGAAAATATAAGGCATCAAAATCAGTGAAGAAAAGAAGAATTATTTAACAAATGGTGCTGAAACTGATTAGCTCTTTGCAGAAGAACAAACAAACAACCAAACTAAACAAATAAACCTGTCTTTAGCATCAACACTAAATTCCAGAAAAATTCAAGAGTTAATGATAGAATATTCATAAAAACAATAACCAAAATAAAATACTGAATATTTAATAGCTGAAGGCTTTTATGGATGAAAGAATTTGGTCTAACCTAAAGAGAGGTCTGGTCTTTGTCTTTAGCTTCTGGAAAGCCAGAGTGATTAGAATATCTTGATTATTCATGGTGGGCCTGTTAGACCAATTCTGATATTTATGCTCATAAGGTAACTAAGGGTGGAGCCAGCCACGGCCAATAGTATTAGCAAGGGGGCTGGCCACACCAAAAGACCAACTATTTAGAGGGTTTGGGCTCTGGGCCATATGATGTCAGCCCTACCTCCTTTCAGGTAGGTTGAGTTCAATCAAATAAGCAATGAATTAATCAGTCATGCATATGTAACAATGACTGGATAAAATCTCTAGACATTGAAGCTTAGGTGAGCTTCCTGGGCTGGCAATACCCCATGATTATTGTCACACATTGATGCCAGGAGGATGACATATCCTGAGGAAGACAGGAACTTCCTTTGGAACCCTCCTAGACTTAGCCCTATGTGTCTCTTCCATTGGCTGGTTCTAATTTGTATCATTTCCTGTTAATCAATGTGACCATGAGAACAACAGCTTTCAGTGACTTCTCTGACTCTTTCTGGTGAAACATCATCAAATTAGAGGGTGATTTTGGGAAAGCCCTGGACCTTCCGTTGGGATCAGAATTCTTGAACAGACTTGGCAGTCTGGAGGACTGTGCCCTTGACCTCACAGTTTGGCTAATTCCAGGTTCTTTTCTAAGCTTAAACACAATGTAAGGTGCACAAAAAGGATATGGTTAAGTAAAAGATTAACAAAGTTTATTAAGTACAAATCTAAAAATTCTGTATGCCAAAAATTAGCAAATAAGGTTAAAAACAAACAACACCCTAAAAATAACACACAAAAGCAAGATAACAGATACAGGATTGATAAGATATTAAGAATAAAGAAAAGTCAATAGGAAAAATGAAAAATACTCATAAGAGTTAACAAAGAAAACACATAAGTTTACAAAATAATTAAAGGGAAAATACAATGGACTAATTATCAAATGATATGATAGAGTGTACACCATACATATTATCACATCAATAAGTGTGAACAGGCTCAACTCACCTCTTAAACAGATTTTCAAATAACTTACAAAAGCAAGACCTAACGATATGCTGTATACAAAAGGCACACCTAAAACAAAATGATTCAGAAAGTCTAAAAATAAAAGAGATGAGCAAAAGTATACAAGGCAAATGGGAACAATACAGCAGGACTTGGAATCCTGATATCAAAGTAGATTTCAAGCCAAAAAACATGAAATATGACACAGAAGGACAACTTTTAATGGTAAAGGCAACAACTCAAGATGAAGATACTATTATTAATAGTATCTATGCATTAAATACCATAATATTACATTTGTAAAGTAGAAATGACAGAATATGCAACAAGGTATAGAAAGAAACAGTCTATATAGCATTTTCAGTTTTAGACTGGGTAAACTAGACCAAAAAAAATAGTAACAAAGGGAAGGTACAGAACAACTAAAAAGAAACATAACCAATAAGGTAAATCTTTATAAATACATATATCAAACTTTATACTTTGCAAATAGGAAATACATTTTCTTCTCCAGTGTTCATGGAATATTCATAAAAATAAACGTAAGTAAATTCCATAAAGCAGAAATATTACAAAAGCCACTCTCTGGTCAAAACATAATAAAACTAGAAATTAATAACAAAATCAAACTGTAAAAAGGCCCTTTAACCTGGAAATTAAATAACTCCTAGTTCAAAGGGGAAATAGAAGGCCAAATCATAGAATTTCTAAAAACTAATAACAAAACCCTATACTCAGAATTTATGGTATATATTTACAGCAGTAATCAGAGAAAAACTGGAAACCTTAACAAAAATAAAAATGCATAAGTTAAATTACTAAATCAAAAACCTTGGGGAAAAAACAAGAAGCAAACTGAAAGAAAGCATAAGGAGAGAAATGATAAAAGCAGGTTGGAAAATGGAAAAATGAAAGATCGAATTAATAAATCATCAAAATTCTCATTCTTTTGAAAGTTATTTAAATACCTAACAGAAAAACAAAATAAGAATTGAACAGGAGGAAATAATCATTGAAACAGAAAAAACTACCAAACTCATAAGAGACTATTTTGCAGACCTCTATATAAATATTGATAAATTTGAAAACACAGATTAAATGGATAATTTACTATGAAAATCCACTTTGCCAAAATTAAACTATTTAGAGATTACTAAGCTCAAACAGATAATTTCATATAAGAAATAGAGAATGTTATCAACTACCAAAAAGGCACCAGGTCCATGCTGTTTCACAGGGGAAATCCACTAAACTATTATATCAAAGATAGTTCTGATATTATAAAAATTAGTCCCGAGCATAGAAAATGAAAAATAAAAACTGTTTTTATGAAGCAAATATAACAGTGATATATAAACCAGATAAAGGAAGCAGATGAAAAAAGAAAATTACTGACCAATACCACATATGAATATTAATGCAAAAACTAAATGAAATAGGGTACGGAATGCAACATTACATTAAAAAATTATATACCATTAACAAATAGGATTCATTACAGGTTATGTAAGGATGGTTCAATATTAAGAAATCATTAAATATAATATATTAAAGATCTAATGCTCATATCAACAGATGCAGAAAAAAATTGACAAAATCTAATATCCATTCATGATAAAAACTCTCAGTAAACTAAGAAAAGAGGGGAACTTCCTCAACTTGGTAAAGAATATCTACAAAGAAATTATAGCTAACATCATACTTAATCGTGAGAACTTGAAGCTTTCCCACTAAAATCAGGTACAAGGTAAACAAGTACCCTCTCACCACTCCTTTTAACATCATACTAGAAGTGCCAGCAAATGCAGTAAGACACAAAAGGAAACACACAGTATGTATATCGAGGAAAAAGAAATAAAACTCTTTGTTTGCTGATAACATGCTCATCTATGAAGGAACTCTAAAAGAATCAACAGAAATACACCTGGAATTAATAAGTAATTATATAGCAAGGTTGCAGGGTACAAGATTAACAAACAGAAGCCAATCAGTTTACTATATGCCAGCAATGAACAGGCAGAATTTAAAATTAAAAACAATACCATTTACATTAACACCCAGAAAAGTGAAATATGTATAAATCTAACAAAATATGTATAAGATCTATATAAGAAAAATGAAAACATTATGATGAACAAAATCAAAGAAGATCTAAATAAATAGATATTTCAAGTTTATGACAGGAAGACTCAATATTGTCAAGATGTCAGTTCTTCCCAACTTGATCTACAGATTCAATGCAATCCTAATAAAAATTTCAACTAGTTATTTTGTGGATATCAACAAAATGATTCTGAAGTTTATACAAAGAGGCAAAAGACCCAGAATACCCAATACAATATTGTAGGAGAAGAATAAAGTTGGAGGACTGACACTACTGGACTTTGAGACTGCCTATAAAGCAACAATAATCAAGACAGTGTGGTATTGGCAAAAGAATAAACAAATGAAACAGAACAGAAAGTCCAGAAATAGACCCACATAAATACAGTCAACTGATCTTTGACAAAGGACCAAATGGAGAAAAGATAACATTTTCAATAAATGGTGCTGGAACAGCTGGACATTCACATGCAAAAAAAAAAAAAAAAATCAGTCAACATACACCCTTACAACAAGACCTTACACCCTTCACAAAAATTAACCCCCAGTGAATAACAGACATAAATGTAAAACACAAAATGATGAAACTCCTGGAAGATAACATAGGAGAAAACCTAGATAACCTTCATTACAGCAATGAGTTTTTAGATAATATGACCAAAGGCATGGTTCATTTAAGAAATAATTGATAAGCTGGACTTCATTAAAATTTAAAATTTGTGGTCTGTGAAAGACAATGTCAAGAGAATGGGAATACAAGCCACAAACTACGAGAAAATATTTGCAAAAGACACATCTGGTAATGGACTGTTTCCCAAACTACACAAAGAACTCTTAAAACTCAACAAAAGGAAAATGAACAACCCAATTAAAATATGGGCCAAAGACCTTAAGAGACAACTCACCAAAGAAGATACACAGATGGCAAACAAACATTTGAAAAGATGTTCAGCATCATATGTCATTAGGAAATTGGAATGAGATACCACTACACACTTTATAGGATGGCCAGAATCCAGAACACTGACAACACTAAATGCTATCAGGATGTGGAGCAACAGGAAATCTCATTTATTGTTGGTGGGAATGCAAAACGGCACGGCCACTTTGGAAGACAGTCTGGCAGTTTCTTAGAAAAATAAGCATACTCTTACCATAAAATCCAGCCACTACACTCCTTAGTATTTACCCAAAGGAGCTGAAAACTTATTCCCATACAAAAACCTGCTCACCAGTGTCTATAGCAACTTTATTCATAATTGCCCAAACTAGGAAGCAACGAAGATGTATTTCAGTAGGTGAATGGATAAATAAGCTGTGGTACCAGACAGTGGGATATTATTCAGTGTTAAATTCAGGGCTAAAAAGAAATGAGCTATCAAGCCCTGAAGAGACCAGAGGAATCTTAAATGCATATTAATAAATGAAATAAACCAATCTGAAAAGCCTATATACTATATGATTTCAACTACAGGTCAGTCTGGAAAAGGCAAAACTATGGAGACAATAAAAAGATCATTGATTGCCAGTGGCTGGGGGTGAGAGGAAGGGATGAATAGGTGGTGCACAGAGGATTTCAAGGGCAGTGAAAATATGCTGTAATGGTGGATATGTGTCATTATTCATTTGTCCAAACACATAGAATGTATAACACCAAGAGTGAACTGTAATGTAATATAAACTCTGGTCTTCCAGTGATTATGATTATTAATGTAGGTTCATCAATTGTAACAAATGTATCACTCTGGTAGGGGATGTTGGTAATGGAGGACAGTATGTGTGGGGAAGGGGTTATATGAGAAATCTCTGGACCTTCCCCTTAATTTTGCTGTGAACCTTAAAACTTCTCTAAAAAAATAAAATAAATGTTAAAAAATTAAAGATTATTTTAAAAAATCTAATAAAAAATCATATGGTTATTACCGTAGACACTGAAAAAGACTGGCAAAATTCAACACCCAATACTAATATGAAAAAAGAAAAACACTCAAGAAAAATAGGAATTAATAGAGAATTAAAATCCCTCTCTCTCTCTCTCTCTCACATACACACACACACACACACACACACACACACACACACACACACACACACACACACCCTTAGTCATATAGCTGGCATTTTTCCTTAATGGGGTAAAAACAGAGGCGTTTCCACTAAGATCAAGGCTAAGGTAAGTATACCATTATCTTCACTACTATTTAACACTGTACTAAATTAGTGACAAAAAAATTGAATCACTATGTTGTACACCTGAAACTAATACTGTAAATAAACTATATTTCAATTAAAAAAAAGTTTTCAAAGGAAAAAAATTACAGACAAAAATACTGGAAAAGGATAAGTAAAACACTTTCTATTTGTAATAATATGTTAATATACTTGGAACACACAGAGAATCAATGTTAAAATCTCAAACAATAAATTAGTACAGTAGAATTTCTAAATAAATAAACCAAAATTAAAACCCTCATATATACATACACATAATAATCAGATGACATAATGGTAGAGAAAATCCCATTTACAATAGCATCAAAGGTATAAACATAACAAAACATGTAAAACCTAAAAGTGGAAAACCATTCTTGGAAGCCATAAAAGTAGACTTGATTCAGTGGAAAGACATTCCTCATACTTGGATAGGATATCTCAACATCATCAAGATGTCATTTCTGTTTAAATTCATTTTTAAATTTCACACAATCCCAATAAGAATGCCAACAAGAATTTTTATGGAGTTAAACTGATATTAAAGTTCAGTGGATAAAAATAGTGTAATCTGTTTTACATACCTTGATCATCACCAAAAAAAATTCACATGAACTATTTATAAAGCAGAAATAACTTCTGATGTCCTATCTGCAGATTAACCTTACCACAAATAAGTAATAATGGGTGTAGGTCATTTTGTAGATGGTAAGGTTTTCTTTTCCTTATGGGGTTCCAGATATTTCTCTGTTGAATGGCACAGGAGCAAATCTACCTTGAGATTACTGATTAGAAAAAGAGGTCTGTATTGAAGGGCAGCAGCATCTTCACCAGCTAATAGTGTACAGTGTAATAAATAAAAGTTAAGAGTATCTATTCTACACTGTAAAAATATGACAGAAGGGTAATTTTTTATTTTTCAACCATTCTTACTGCATTTTTTATATAGTGAAAGGAGAAATTTTAATTAAGCCTAAAATATGTAATTTTCAAGTAAAATTAACCAGCATCTTGACTCAAGTAAAAAAATAGTTCAGATAACCTATTACTGACCAACTAATAGATCTGAATAGCTCCCAATTAAAAAATGAACTGAGGAACTGAACATTTTTCCAAAGACATACAAATGTCCAAAGACATACAAAAGGTACATGAAACGATATGTAAGATCGCTAATCATCAGCCAAATGTAAATCACAACCACAATGAGTTATCACCTCACACTTGTTAGAATGGCTATCATCAAAAAAGACAAAATATAATAAATGTTGGTGAGGATATAGAGAAAAGGGAAATCTTGCACACTATTTGTAGGAATGTAAACTGCTATAACCACTATGGAAAACAGTACGGAGGTTCCTCAAAAAATTAAAAACAGAACTACCATATGATCCAACAATCCCACTTTTGGGTATATGCCCAAAAGACATGAAATCAGAATCTCAAAGAGATATCTGCTCTTCCAAGTGCACCACAGCATTATTCATAATAGCCAAGATACGGAAACAACCTAAGTGTCCATCTATGGATAAATGGATAAAGATGATGTGATATATGTATGCAATAGAATATTATTCAGCCACAAGAAGTAAGTAATTCTTGCCATTTGTGACAACATGGATGAATCTTGAGGCCATTATGCTGCATGAAGTATGTCAGACAGAGAAAGGCAAATACTGTATGATGTCACTTATATATGGAAACCAAAAAGGCTGAACTCATAGACACAGAGAGTGGAATAGTGGTTTCCAGGGGCTGGGGAGTGTGAGAAATGGGAGATGTTGATCAAAGGGTACAAATTTCTAGTTAGTAAGATGAGTAAGTTCTAGGAAATATACAGCATAGTAACTATAGTTAACAATACTGTATTATGGACTTGAAATTTGCTAAAAATAGATCTTAAATGTTCTCACTGCACACACACACACACACAAAATGGCTAATTATATGAGGTGCTGAAGGTATTAATTACCCCAATTGTGGTAAACATTTCAGAATATATGTGTATCAAATCAGCATGTTGTACACCTTAAACTTACAGAATGTTATATGTCAGTTACAGCAAATAAAGCTGGGGGCAAGGGGTGATCCAAACAGCTTGTTACATTTTCTAATTCCATAGACATATTTAACCTGAAAACACTTCACCATTTTCATGACATCCACCTCAAGCATTTCTTATCTGAATTGGTTATTAAAGGTTTCCTATATACAGAGTAAAATTTAATCTCCAATTAAGAGTGAAATGATACTATATTAAGAGGAGGGAAAAAAAACAATTTTAGAATATAAATGCTACTAAGTTTGACGGCAGTAATTCTAAAATAAGCAACCTTTATATTCTTTTACCAAATACAAGCATTACATATTCTACAGGTGTCTGAAATTTTAAGTCTTTAAGGTGATATTTTCCTACAACTTTTCCTACAACTTTTCTACAACTTTTCTAGTAAAATACCCATCAACTTTTCTAGTAAAATAGCCATCAAGTTGACTTTTTAAAAATCTCTAAAATGATATAGATTATATATACAACAATATATCTAAAGATAAAAATGCAACTTGCAGCTCAGGTCAGAAGAGGTTAATAAAATAACATGGAACAACATGCAAAAATGCTTTGTATACTGGGAATAGTTATCACATAAAATCAGAAAAGTCAGTTGCAAAGCAGCACAAATGCCTGTGCTATCATTTAAAAGGGCATGATATTTCACATGTTTGAAATTTATGATATTCAACTTATAAAGAAGTGAAATCATATTTTAAAAATATAATGTAGATAATTATACCTTCCATAAGCTAAAGAGGGTTCAATCAGTTCTGAATCAATAATATGTATATTTTAAAAGACTAGCTTTTTAGTAGCTACAGTGCAATGAGAAACATTGAACTAAAGCCAATTATTTATTCATACATTTGACCAACAAAAATTTATTGGGCACAAACTATGTGCCTGGGGGAAGAATCACCTGATCCCTAGTGCTAAAACAATACCTGGCATACAAAAAGTACATAAAAAAATTGTTGAAGGTTAAATGAATTCAAATGTATAACTGTCTTTTCTAAAAGTAAATTACACAGTACATTTAACTACCATAAAAATCTCTTGCAAAGTGAGGGGGTAATAGAAAATAAAATTTGAGAAAACGAAGACAGGCTTAGGCAAAATATGCAATGCTCAAACCCACATTATGAAAAATGTTTACACCTCATTATGCTTTTAGATATCTTCCTATAAGTAATTTTAATTCATATTTTATAAAATATATTTATAAATATTTATAGCAAGATATATTTATAAATGTGCTTGCCTTCCTAAATGAATATTATCCAATAGTTTTACCCAATTTTATTTTATTTTATTTACGTATTTATTTATTGGCTGTGTTGGGTTTTTGTTGCTGTGTGCAGGCTTTCTCTAGTTGCAGCGAGCGGGGGCTACTCTTCGTTGCGGTGCAGGGGCTTCTCATTGCGGTGGCTTCTCTTGTTGCAGAGCACGGGTTCTAGGCGCATGGGCTTCAGTAGTTTTGGCACGTGGGCTCAACAGTTGTGGCTCGTGGGCTCTAGAGTGCAGGCTCAGTAGTTGTGGCACATGGGCTTAGCTGCTCCCCAGCATGTGGGATCTTCCCGGACCAGGGCTCAAACCCGTGTCCCCTGCATTGGCAGGGGGATTCTTAACCACTGTGCCACCAGGGAAGTCCCTTACCCAATTTTAAAAGGTAAAAAAAAAAAATCCAACAATTATATCCATATATACAAAAATTCTTTCATCTAATCAACAGTGATTTGCTAAGCCCTATTTACTTTTCAAGGTCTTTGATTAACACTTTCAGAAATCTTTAGCATGACAATAATAAACAAGTCATCTTTTAAAACAATTCTAAAACTCATAAGACTGCCTTAGCAATCTTTCAAGATCACTATGCAAAATTGAGAAATTATGACCATTTCAAGTATTCTTGAGAGTCCTAACAGAAGAAATTAACTACCCCACGTGGAATGACTCTGAACCAATGAAAAGTACACTTAAATGGAGCTACTACTGTCACATCAGGAATTATAAGAGATTCATATTCCTTCCAGGAAGTGCCTTAGGAACCACTACATACAAAGTATTTAATTTTAAAAGTATTAATTACATTCAAGTTCCCTAATTTTAATTCAAAACTGAAAATTATCTTTTATGAGCATATGTAATATATGTATATATAATATTGGCATACTAACCAAAAAATTTTCTGAAAATATTAGACGTGTATGGTTTTTCATTTAGATAATATTTGATTAAATTTTGTTTAGATGATGTATTACATAGAAGTAGGGAAAGCTAGTGTAGGGTTCAGAATTAGCCTCCCCTTCTACATGAGGATTACTTTGAGCTAAAGGCAATCAAGGCCCTGGAGTTCAGAACTACTGCCCCTCCCTTAAATACCTAGAAGAATATAAATTGCAGATTTTTCCCAGAAAAGAGTTGCTACAGGAGATAAATTTTATCTAAGTGGTGCCATCTATATGGCAGGGCAAACATTTCATTACCAAATGTCTGCTCGTCTTCTTATTGTCCTGTGAATGACCCTCCTATGCTTGGACGCTTCAGGCCCCTAACCCGTTCCTTAACTCAGGACGGCACATATGCCTTTTACCTTTCTGTCTTTGAACCTTTCGTGTATGTGGGGTCTCTGACCTTCTCGTACGAACGAAATTTAAAAATCTGCCTCATGTCAATTTAATTCTTAGACCAGACAGAAGAACCTAAGAGCGTAAAGGAACATTTTCTTTCTCCCCAACACTAGCCTGGAAGATTTTGCATGGTATAAATTTCCCATCAAAGTCTGATTAATCCTTTCTATATCAGGATTTGCTATAGAGGAAAATTTGTATATTTTACTTGGTTAAAAGCCACAGGTTCAGCTATCTGGAGATGAGTTTTCCTTTCTGATTTATGGATGAGGGATAGGGAGAAAAAACACAGCAGGATATCCCAGATTTTCTCTCCTCTCCTCCCATTTTCTTTTGTCACACTATCTCTCTTCTTGTGTAAATCTACTCAGCTACAAATTCTAAGTTAAATGATAGCCCCATATGAAAAGTCAACTCACTGGTTTGGGATATTTTGTGAATTGCATCACATACAAATAGGAGCAATTGAGATGAGCTGTACAGATAATATGTATCCCCACTCATTCACAACCAAAGAGTAAAAATACCCAATCCATTTGAGTACTGTGATAACCAACCTATTTCCCCTATATTCACAAGGCATGAAACAGTATTAACAATGTGCATACAATGATGCTGCTTCAGTGTTTTCTTATAAGAACATGGAAATGGTAACCATAAAGTGTTAGAGATATACCCTCTATTATTGTTCCCAGAACAATGGCAAACAATGAGCAAAGAGCACTGCTTACTGGAAAATATTAGAGAAATTACTATGTAACAACATACCACTTCCTGGAAGAAAAAGAATCCAAGCTTATTTTTAACTCCCAGTTTTAGATTTAACTTCAATGGCATATAAATGCACATTTACTCATGCTACCAGTGACATCATTCATTCATCCAACCAACTATTAATAAACAAAGGCTTCTAACACCAGGGTATTGCGTTAGTTACTGGAAAATACAAAGTTGACAGCCCTTACCTAGAGGTAAGGGGCTTATCACTTAACTGAAGGAATCGTGCATGTAAATAATTCTAATGAAGTATTTATAATTGCTATGAATATAAGCTATAATATATACAATATAAAATTTCAGAAAATCTAATGCAACAGTACGGTATATAAAAAGAAGTACATCATGTCCAAGTGGTGTTTCTCCCAAGAATCTAAATAAGATCTGTTTAACATTTGAAATCAACCAATGAAATTCAACATATCAATACTAAGAAAGGAAACACATATGATCATCTCAATAAATGCAGAAAAGGCATGTGACAAAATTAAACACTCATTCCCGATGAAAACTCAAAGCAAACTAGGAATAGAAGAAAAATTCCTCAACCTAAAAAGGGCATCTATTCTACAGTTAACATCTTGCTTAATGGTAAAAGATTGAATACTCTCTACCTCAGATCAGGAGCAAATGAAGGATAGTCACTCTCACCACTTCTATTCAAAATTGTGCTTGGAGGTTCTAGCTAAAATAATAAATCAAGAATACGAAAGAAAAGGCACTCAGATATGAAAGGGAAAAAAAACTTGCTCTATTCACAGATGACATGATTGTCCATGTAGAAAATTTAAAGAATATTAAAAAAACCCTCTTAGTTCAATAAAATTATAGGATATAAATTTAATACTCAAAATGGAACTGTATTTTATATACTATCAATGAACAACTAGAAATTGACACTTAAAAAATCTTATGTTCACTATGGCACCCCAAAACATAAAATGCTTTAGGAATAAATCTAACAGAACACATACAAGATCTATATGCCAAAAACTACAAAACTCTGATGAAAGAAATCAAAGAACTGGAGGTAGAGAACTATACTATTTTCATGTGTGGAAGATTCAATACTGTTAAGATGTCAATTCTCTCCAAACTGATGTGAAGTCCACATTTCAAGACTTATCATAGAGTTACAGTAATCATGGAAATGCGGTATTGGCAAAAGGATGGATAGACATATAGATCAATGGAATAGAATAGAGACTCCAAAACGGATCTAGTCATATGTGGTCAATTCATACTTTACAAAGGTACAAAGACAATTCAGTGGAGGGAAACTATCTTTTCAACAAATGTTACTGGGACCATTAGATATCCATATGCAAAGAAAAGAACCTCAACCCATACTTCTATTAATACAAAAATTAATTTAAAATGTATTATAGATCTAAATGTAAAATCTAAACTATGAAATTTCTAGAAGAAAACATAAAAGCAAATCTTTGTGTTCTTTGGTTAGGCAAAAATTTCTTAGATATGACACTAAAAGCACAATACATAAAAGAAAAAACTGATAAATTGGACTTCAACACATTAAGAACTTCTACCCTTCAAAAGACTAGTAAGAGAATGTGAAAAATGCAAATGACATATCTGATAAAGAAATTTTATCAGGAATTTATTTAATTCTCAAAACTCAGCAACTGAAAGACAAGTAACTCAATTTTTAAAAAAGGGAAAAGAGGACCTACGATGGCAAATAAGCACATGAAGAGACACTCAACAACATTCATCATGAGGGATATTCAGATTAAAACCACAAAGAGACATCTCTAAACACCAAAACTAATAATACCAAATACTGACAAGGATGTGGAACAACAGGATTTCTCACACATTGCTTCCTAAGTGCAAAATGGTCCAGCCAGGGGCTTCCCTGGTGGTGCAGTGGTTGAGAGTCCGCCTGCTGATGCAGTGGACGCAGGTTCGTGCCCCGGTCGGGGAGGATCCCACATGTGCATGGAGCGGCTGGGCCTGTGAGCCATGGCCGCTGAGCCTACGCGTCCGGAGCCTGTGCTCCGCAACGGGAGAGACCACAACAGTGAGAGGCCCGCGTACCCCCCCCCCCAAAAAAAGGTCCAGCCACTTGGAAAACAATTTGTAGTCTCTCATAAAGTTAAACATAAAATTATGAAATTATCCAGCAATACCAGTCCTGAGTATTTACCCAAATGAAACAAAAACTTATGTTCACACAAAATCCTATTTGAAAATGTTGTAATGGTTTAATTCATAACTGTCCAAAACTGGAAAGAATCTAAACATCCTTCAATTAATTAACCCATACAATGGAATACTACACAGTAATAAAAAAAGGAATAAACTACTGATACATGCCACAGCATGGATAAATCTTAAAAGCATTATGCTAGGTCAAAGAAACCAAACTCAAAAAGCTACTTATTATACTATTATATTTATATGACATATTAGAGAAGTCAAGACTGTAGGGACACAAAACAGATCAGTTTCCAGGAGCTAGCTGGGGGGAGGGGTTCACAACAAAGGGGAATGGGGATATTTTAAGAGATGATAGAATTGTTCAACATCTTGATTCTGGGTGCTGTTATACAACTGTTTGCATTTGTCAAAAATCAAAGAACTGTCCCTAAAAAGGGTATATTTTACTGTATGTAAATCTTTATTTAAAAAAAAAACCAAAAATATTGTTTAGAAAATAGCCAAGGCATAGACAAGGAGAAAATATTTATAAACTATACATCTGACTTGTATTCAGAATACATAAATAACTCTACAAGTCAATAATACAAACAATTCCTTTTAAAAATGGGCAACAGATATGAGCAGATACTTCACAAAAGTATACAGGTGACAAACGATTTGGTGAAAGATGCCCAACCTCATTAGTCATCACAGGAATGCACATTAAAGTCGAATGAAACACAACACATTTAACAGAATGGCTGCAATTAGAAAAAAACCAACAACATCAAAGTGATGCCAAGGATGGGGAACAAATGAGACTGCCATAATTTGCTGTGGAAACAGAATGGTACAGCACTTTGGAAAACCGTTTGGAATTAAAGTTAAGCCTATACTTACTATATAACCAAGGAATCCTATTCCTAAGTATTTACTCAAGAGAAATGAAACTATGTGTTCACACAAACTTGTACTCAAATGTTCATATAAGTTTTACTCACAAAAACCATAAACTGGAAACAACCCACCTGTCCACCAAGTGTTGAACGAATAAACAAACTGGTATAGACATACAGTGGAATACTACTCAGCAGTAAAAAGAACTGATGCTCACAACAATGTGTACAAATCTAAAAAGCATTATGCCAAGTGAAAGACTACTGACATAAAAGTCACACACCGTATGATTCCATTTATATGGCATTTCGAAAACAACAAAACCATAGTGACATAAAGCAGATTAGTGGTTGCTAAGGTCCAAGAGGAGAGAACTGATTTCAAAGGAGTAAAAGGAACTTTTTGGAGAAATATAAATGTCCTTTATCAAAATTTTTGGTGGTAGTTACACAACTGTATACATTTGTCACAACTTATCAAATTTCATACTAATTGTTGGGGAATTTTATTGTGTTTAAATTAAACCTTTTCTATATCTCTTTAGGTTCTCTTCATAACTTCAAAACAACTGGAAAATGAAGACAAGCCAAAATTTTTTTTAAAAAAACTGAAATCTCACCACGCAGAAACAATAACTGCTATTAGCATTTTGATATAAATCACACAGGGTATTTTTCAATGTAAACATGAACTTTTGGTCAAACTTAAAATAAGATCAGATTCTTTACATTGTTCAGGAGCCACCATTTTTTGAATTCCAAAATAGATCACAAATATATTTCTACTTCAGTAAATATACTGTGTACAATAAAAAGAAAAGCAGACTATGCTATGATTCTCCCAGTTTTAAGTGAACACCAAGAATTCCTACCGTATAATGTCTTTTTGTTGTCATTAATTATTTCAATATTTGCAAAATTTATTTCTAATATATGACTGTTTAATTCACAGGTCTTGGATTCTCTAAGGAATGCATTTTTTAGTTTTGCTATATAAAATTCAAAGAAATCCTTTATAAAAATAGAACAAAATCTTAATTTTTATGGGATGATAGGACAATTAAAAATAACAGTTAACATTAAATAAAGATTATTAAAAGAATTTTTTGGAAGAGAGAGTTATTTGTTGATTTGTTACCATCAACTCTTTGTAAATTTAAGGGAATATGCTGTATTCACACACAAAAAGGACACTCTATTTAAACAGGGTTTTTTTTTGTTGTTGTTGTTTTTTTAATGAAAGAAAAAAGAAACCCCAGGGTCTAAAATGTAATGAGTGATCCTATTAGTTCCACCAGACTAAAATCATACAGTCTACGTATGTGGTCTTTTCAGCCACATCTGTCATGAACCATTTTTACATCACAAAATGCAAAATACTGAGTACTGATTTACTAGATGAGACCTGGGAAAGTATTCATCATTTGATTTCCCCCTAAAAGAAAAATTGGCTCACAGGAAGACAGGTGACAGTTCTTTTCAGATCACACTCAGAACTTACACAATTTAGAATCAAATCTTCACATAATCCAAGCAAACAGAAAAAAAAAAAAAAAAAGAAATAAGTGGAAAAACAAAAGAAATCTCAATTATGACTTTCTTAAAATCCAAACATTTTACTTGGCTAGGAAACATGGATCATACATTAAAAATATTTATAATATGTGAAAATGTATAAACATGCTTGCCACATAGTAGATGCTCAATAAATAGTACTCTTATTATTTTAAATACTTCATGAAATACATACTTATTGAGCATTTTATATACTGATCTGATATTCCTCCTTTCAAAAGCTCTGTTACACATGGAACTTAAATGGAAATAAAATGGAATTTTTACTTAACATAAAATGTATAGTATAGAAGAGTTCTGAATTAATTGTTTCTTTGACTTAACTGAAATCTCTATTAATCACTTTTTGGTAAATTTCTGTACATAATGTTATTTACTCTCATCCTAAAAACAGACCTATAATTTCCCTTATAGGAAAAGGGTGGTTGTTATTCCAAATTCTTTAATGGCTTAAATATTAAAGGGTACTTAATTTAAAAAAACTTCATTACATAATTCTGTGTTAGATAAATTATTTACAATGATTATAAAACCACTGAAAAAGGAACTGCATACTTGATAAACCAAACATCCAAATCTTATACATTTGTCAGTCTTTCAATAATGAATTCTGGGGAAAAATAAATTCACAGACACCCAAGTGAATTGGCAACTGTAAGTGACAGAAGCCCTTCTAAATCCTCTGTTTACACTGGGGATTAGCGGAGTAGATTTTGAGTTGCAAACTGAACAGTCCATGGTCAAGGGAACCTGCTCCCTGTCAGCCGCAGGGCATAAGGACAAAGCATGGTCCTGGTAGGAAGTGACCCATAAACATATTCCTACCCAGGATTTATACAAAGCCAGTCTGCCTCACAGAAACTCCATATGACCATTAACTGGCCTGCAAGGCCTGCCAGGAGGCCTAATTACAGGTCTACAGAGCCCAATAACAAAAGCTGAAGGGCTTTAGCCTAGGGATGATCTGCTTTATACTGACTTGAGAGAGTCCATATAGAGGACCCAAAAGAAAGAGGTTTAGCTTTAAAATTCTCCCCAGAGAGCCAGCATTGTACTCAAGTCTAGAAAGCCCACATGCAACATACTTCAGCTAGGCTTAAACATACCACCCTCTCAAAATTAACATTCAACTACTGTCTGCTTAACATCTGCTCAAACATGGCAAGTTGCTGTGATATTGTTAGACTCTAACTGATAGCTTTCTTCTTACTAAATATTATTGGGGATAAATAATAGTCATTCAAATATAAATGTGTAACTGATGCTAAAACAAATAACTTATATTTTCTAAAAGTAATTTACTTAATAGTTCTCTTTAGGAAGCACTAGTATATCTTTTTGGATTAACACAAAGTGCAAAATCATGCTCATTATTGGAGACTGGGAGTTAAATTAACATTATCAATTTGATTTTGCATTAAAGGTATTAAATTTTATGTAGAATTTCTGAAGAAATGTGGTTTTGCAGAAACCACATTTGATGAAAAAAAGGTTTTAACCAATGCCCAAGTCAATGAAACTATTTGATTATATACATTTGTTTCTTTTAAAAAGCACAAGAATTCTTAATTCTTGATAACTTCTTTTAACTGTATATGTATGGTGGTATGAGGAGGATGTTTGACCCAATATCTCTTCTTTAATTACCTCACAAAGCCACTCTGGTGATGCCATAAAAAACTACTTCCACTCCTCCTGGCTAATGTTTATAGAACGCTCAGTTATATGTTAGGTGCTGTTCTAAAAACTTTATTACGTTAATTTATTTAGTTTTCATTAAAACTCTAAAGGTATATATTCTCATTCCCATTTCATACATGAAAAAACTGAGGTTGAACAAGGTTTAACAATTTTCCCATGGTTTTGTCAGTAAATAATGGATCTGGGAATAGCACCCAGGCCGTCTGACTTCAGAACTTGACCACCATACTCTATTGCTTTTCATACTAATTGCAAACATTTATTGAATGCTTACTATGTACCAGGTACTATTCTAAGTGTTTTACAAATGTTAACGCACTTAAAGTCCATAACAACCCCATTAGTATGTACTATTAGTATCTCAATTTTATAGATGAGGAAACTAAAGAAGAGCAAAGGGGAAGTGATCTGCTCAAGCTCACAAAGTTAGTTAGTGAACGAAGCCGGATATGAATCTAGACTAACCAACACGCAACCAAGCAGAAGCCTACATGGGGAAAAAAGAAGTCTGAAAACTATTTATTTATATGAAATAGAAGTTAACTTTTTAATCACTTGCTCTGTTTTTTTAGGTTTGCCCTACATGAAAGCCTCTCTCACAATAAATCAATCTGGCTCTCTTGGAGCCAGAGATCAGTGGTCAGAAGCCTATGGAGCAAAACCTCTGTCGACGTTAAATCAGGGTTGCAGAATGGCTTTCTGTGCTCCCCAGAAACAGTACAACATTAACATGGCAATTTCATTTGTAATTCTCAGAACTACAAATATTTAAAGCCAGACTGGACTTCAGAGAAGTACTGGGACTTACAAGATTAGATGGTAGTTCTATTTGTAGCTTTTTAAGGAACCTCCATACTGTTCTCCACAGTGGCTGTATCAATTTACATTCCCACCAACAGTGTAAGAGGGTTCCCTTTTCTCCACACCCTCTCCAGCATTTATTGTTTCTAGATTTTTTGATGATGGCCATTCTGACTGGTGTGAGATGATATCTCATTGTAGTTTTGATTTGCATTTCTCTCATGATTAGTGATGTTGAGCATTCTTTCATGTGTTTGTTGGCACTCTGTATATCTTCTTTGGAGAAATGTCTATTTAGGTCTTCTGCCCATTTTTGGATTGGGTTGTTTGTTTTTTTGTTATTAAGCTGCATGAGCTGCTTATAGATTTTGGAGATCAATCCTTTGTCAGTTGCTTCATTTGCAAATATTTTCTCCCATTCTGAGGGTTGTCTTTTGGTCTTCTTTATGGTTTCCTCTGCTGTGCAAAAGCTTTTAAGTTTCATTAGGTCCCATATGACCCAGCAATCCCACTACTGGGCATATACCCTGAGAAAACCATAATTCAAAAAGAGTCATGTACCATAATGTTCATTGCAGCTCTATTTACAATAGCCCAGAGATGGAAACAACCTAAGTGTCCATCATCGGATGAATGGATAAAGAAGATGTGGCACATATATACAATGGAATATTACTCAGCCATAAAAAGAGACGAAATTGAGCTATTTTTAATGAGGTGGATAGACCTAGAGTCTGTCATACAGAGTGAAGTAAGTCAGAAAGAGAGAGACAAATACCGTATGCTAACACATATATATGGAATTTAAAAAAAAAAATGTCATGAAAAACCTAGGGGTGAAACAGGAATAAAGACACAGACTTACTAGAGAATGGACTTGAGGCTATGGGGAGGGGGAAGGGTAAACGGTGACAAAGTGATAAAGAGGCATGGACATATATACACTACCAAACGTAAGGTAGATAGCTAGTGGGAAGCAGCCGCATAGCACAGAGAGATCAGCTCGGTGCTTTGTGACCGCCTGGAGGGGTGGGATAGGGAGGGTGGGAGGGAGGGAGACGCAAGCGGGAAGAGATATGGGAATATATGTATATATGTAACTGATTCATTTTGTTGTGAAGCTGAAACTAACATACCATTGTAAAGCAATTATACTCCAATAAAGATGTTAAAAAAAAAAAAAAAGATCAGCTATTAACCTTAAAAAAAAAAAAAAAAGATTAGATGGCTATGAAGAGAAAGGTTTAGGACTTGGCTTCCAGGTACTTAATGGGTAACTAAGAGAAGAAAATCCAAGTTGAACATGCTGCAGAATAACTGGGATGAAGTGAGGCACTTATGGCTTATTTCCAAAAACAGCTTCTTTCCTTGATATAGTGTTCTTACGTGTGTAACTCTTCTGTGTTTTACAATACTTAATTAGCTTCTATCCCAGCAAGGGTCACTGAAAGGCATGTCCATAGTTGGGGTGAAGAAGAAAACACTGGTAATCACAGAACATTACCCTAGATTTTTCGAAGTTCTCAGAAATATAGCTACTATGATCACCCTAACAGTTAAGGAAAAGAACTTGTATTCTGAATAAAACTTTAATCCTTTTGTATTATCAATTAAAAACAAGTCATTTCAGAATCAAAGGCTTGCTTGAGGATAGAAATTATTTTATTATAAGGTAATTGTAGCATTATGCCTAACAAAACAAGATATGTATTTGGTAATGTTTTCTATCACCCTTCTTTCTGCTGAACGTAACTCAGGGATTTAACCTATGGATAGAAATAGCTCAGGAGTCAGAAATCATTGGATTTGAGTCCTAGTTTTCCCACTTACTAGGTATGTGATCTTTTACAAGTCATTTAAGCTTTTGGGATATTTGTAAAATGGAGTTAATTAGCTCTCCATGCAGTGATGTGAGTCAAATGATAAAAGATTTATGAAAATGCTTTGAAAACTGTAAAGCACAATAAAAAGTGCTGTAGATATTATTTAGAAAATGAAATATTACACAGAAATTTTATGATAAAGGGGATTTACCATACATGCATTAAATAAACTTCTATTTCTCTTATAACATTAGAGATATAATTTTAAAGGTTGCAGGTGTCAATAATTCTATTAAAAGTAAAATATTAAGGAGATAAAATATTAAGGAATATTTTTAGATTTCTCTAAAAATATTTTTAGAGAAAATTATGTCTTGAAACTATGTTCTGAGAAGTGTCATTTTTTCACGGTGATGAAAAATATTTATGCTTTGGAAAAATCTCTCCTCTAAGTTCTTCTTCAGACCTATGAGCATATGGAGCATAAGATGACATTGTGTTTTTGTGGAAAATCAACTAATGTGTGGAATGATGCTAACAAGTCAAACAACAGTGACAGCAAAAATGATGGAGACGAGTCTTTAAGTAAACTCATTATCTTCCTTCTTCCTCCTGTGTGATAATCACATTTTGTTATCTCTTCTGTCATGTACTACCTTCAAGTTTAAGATTAAAAAGTTAGATTACTGCCATGTATCTTCTACTTTTGAAGCCAGGGAACTTTTCAATATATTTATTTAAAATCCACCAAAGAGTGGTTTAAATGAGCACACCAGCATCCAAAGGCTTAATTTTCAGTTACCCAGAACAATTATTTCACAGTGACTTACTCACCAAAGATTAATAGCTAGAATTCTATTTGGCATAGTGACACTCACTACAGGCGCTATTAAAACTCCTCAGAAAGATCCAGAAGTTTTAGATATGGTTCCTGACCTTCAGACATTTATTATTTCATTGGGAAAATAGGTCCAACACTCATGAAATAAATACTAATATCAGCAGTATGTGAGTAAATACCAACATGAATGGTGTGCATAGAATAAAAGAAAAAGAATTCAAAGGAGAACAGAAAGATTACATGATGTAATGGTCAGAGAAATCACATGGAAATGTTATCTGAGATGCATATTGAAGTGTTTAGAGAGAGAAAGAGGAAGGAGAAAGATATTTCTAGAGGAGAAAATAATCACAAGCAAAAATTCCCAGGTAGAAAAGAACATGAGTAACTCAAAGAGTAATGAGAAGAAGTATAAAAATGAATTCTAAGAAAAAAAGTTAGAAAAGTCTGTGAATCCACCATACAGAACCTTGGAACCTTAAGCACAGAAGTATAAAATTGATCTTGTAAGCAATCTAGAGCCAGTGAATAATTTTGAGCAAAGGAGCAGCATGACCAAGTGGTGGGTGAGAAAGAATCATCTAGCAATGGTACTCACCAGAAGCAATATGGAAATACAAATTTTCTGGTGGCTACCATCTGCCAGACTCTGGGCTAGATACTTCACTTATAATATATATCTTCACAACAATCCTATAAGGTAATCATCATCTTCTCCCCTTACAGACTAGGAAATAAGGGTGTAGGGAAATCCTTAAAACCTAAATATTGATACTGTCAAATAGGTAACTTAAATATGCAACATGGTCTAGTTGAGACAATAGGGGGCTATACTTTTATACTGCTGGTGGGAATGTAATATGGTTCAGCTGCTGTGGAAATATCTGGTGGTTTTACAAAAAGTTAAACCAAGGATTTACCAAATGACCCCATAATTATACTCCTAGGTGTATACCCCTCAAAGTTACAAATGGTTACTCAAACAAGTACATATATATATGCATGTTCAAAGCTACACTGTTCACAATAGCCAAAAGGTGGAAAACACCCCAAATTTCCATCAATAGATGAATGGATAAACAAATGGCGTGTGTGTAAACACACACACACACACATATACATACATTCAGCCATAAAATGTATTCTGTGGAATATTATTATATTCCACAGAATACATTTTATGGCTGAATGTATATATACAATATACATTATGTGTATATATTATGTATTATTATGTATATATATTATGTATTATGTATATATTAATATATTATGTATATATTATATACATAATACAAATGTATTATGTGGAATGTATTATGTGGAATATTATTCAGCCATAAAAAGGAATAAAATACTGACACAGGCTACAACATGGCTACACCTCCAAAACATGCTAAATGCAAGAGGCTAGACACACAAGGTCACACACTGTATGATTCCATTTACATGAAATATGCAGAATAGATAAATCCATAGAGATAGAGGGCAGGTTGATGGTTGCAGTTGCCAGGAGCTGAGGGTAAGGTGAGGGGAGAGAAATTGCCTAATAGGTAATAGGTTTTACTTTGGAAATGTTTTTAAACTAGATAGAGGTGGTGGTTATATAGCTTTGTGGATGTATTTAATGCCACTGAATTGTCACTTTAAACAGTTATGTTTTATTTTGTCTTATGTGAATTTCACCTCAATAAATTACTTCTAAAAAGTAAAGAACTACAGTAAACTAGAAAATATACACATCTGCCATATTCCATTTAAAAAAAAAAAAAACGTTTTGGCTAAACAATAAACATCAAACACTGAAGGTCACAGAATGAGTGAGCAGTGGAAGCAGGCTTAGAACCCTTCCACTATTCACCACCCTCTCTCTGGAGAAGAGACAGACTTGAAGCAAAAGACCAACTAGGAGGTAATGGATTAACCTTTGGGTGGATTGTTTGGTGTCCAGACTAAGGAGTTGGCAGTGGGAAAGATAATAGAGGGATAACTATAAAAAATATTTCAAAATAAGTCATTAATTCTAGGTGAATGACTGCCTATAAAGAAGTCAAAGATAAACATTTCAAGGTTTTGAATCTTAATGAATATGAGAATGGTAAAAGTATTTTTTAAATGAAAAGAAAGAAGTCATGGCCAAGAGGATTTTTAATTGGATTTACTCAATATCATAAAGTAAATCATTATCTGAAGTTATATTGATAACTTAAAGATTCAGTCTTACAAATTTATATAGTTTTACAAGCTTGAGTCCTCCAGCATTTGGAAAAAACAAAACATCTTAGACATAACCTTAACTTCACATCACCTTCAAATTAAAAGTTAAACAAGAGACATGAAACTTCATTTCAATTGCATTTTGGCAATGAACATGAAAAAAGATTCTATCTACATCTGAAGATTTAGCATAGCAAAATATAAAAATGTTAACAGTTTAGTATATACAAAATATGATCATAACAAATACAATAAAATCTCTGACTTCAAATTCAAGGTACATGGTTACATTTTGCTTAATGTATTTTACTCATACATATGTCTTTCAAAATCATACCGCTAGTAATTATTGCCAAATGTTATTAAATATATTTTAATTCCAAACCAAGGCCATGATTAACATTCACTAATAAATCAATAACAATGCAATGGTAATATATAAAACTTTCTTCTGGGACCCACAATTAGAGTAAAAGACTAAGTCTAGTCAGCAAGATTTCTACATATGAACCCCATCTACCAGATTATGGTATCTATAAGGCTGAAATAAATCCTGGCTCAAGAATCTAGCATACAGCCTTAAGTTCTTCCCTGTACCCAATTTTAAGGCCCCAAAGTTGAGGGTGTTTTCCCTGGGAACTCAAGTAAACTCCAATGAGACAGAATGGGAACTACCAGGCCTTCCTATCCAGCCACCTCAATCTTAGGACCAGGCTAGACTTTATCCATGAGCCTTACCAGAATGAGCTCAAGTTCTCATTCCCCCCTACTTTATTTTGCTTGTTTGTTTATTTTTAATAATACAATGAATACCTTGATTCATCACTGAAACAGAGATCCAGAACCTTGACAATAAGTTCTATATTTGCTTAGCGTTCCCCTATATCCATCTATCTGCTTCTCCTCTCCAAGGCCACAGGTTCTCATTAATTACAGTAATATATGTTTTCAAAGGGGTATAATATGTTATTTCATGTTATAAAGCAATATAGTCATAGAAATGGCATCAAAAAGCAAAATCTGGTTAAAATGGTTTCTTAACCAGTGACAATGGTTACAACACAATCCTTTTGTAAAACAATTTAGCAAGAATGTATAAAAAGCCACTCTACATATTAACACCCTCTAATCTCATAAACTCATTTCTATAGTAATCAATTCCAAGAAAATAAGCTAAACTATGGAAAACACTATTTGTAACAGGAGGTGCATAACAGTATTATGGGTAAGAGGGAAAAGCTAGAGACAATGTAAATGTTCAATAAGAAGAAAATGATTAAATAAATAATCCTATATCTAGCTAAGGTCTGTCCTTTGCTTATGGGGGGCAATGTTAAGTTTTTTAATTTGAAAATTGTCATAATATTTTGAATGTTTGTCAAAGTCACAGAACCTCCCTATTTATCCTTAATAGAATTTAGAATGTTAAATTAAAAAATGAGGAGTGACAGCTGGGACCAATATAAGCAAGTTATACACTGAGGTCCACACTGTCAGATCTGTTTTATAATACGCTTTTTGTGACCACCTAGAGGGGTGGGATAGGGAGGGTGGGAGGGAGACGCAAGAGGGAGGAGATATGGGGATATATGTATACGTACAGCTGATTCACTTCGTTATAAAGCATAAACTAACACACCATTGTAAAGCAATTATACTCCATAAAGATGTTAAAAAAATTTTTTTAAGGTAAAGAAAACTGTATAAAACTATGAAATACAATTCTTTATAGTTGCATTAACAGAAGCAAATATTTTCTGGACTAAGCACCATAAATATTTTCCTTTAAAGAAAGAGTTTGTCAGTACTCAAGTAATGAACCTGGAAATATTTCTTCTAAGCAAAATGCCATTAAAGAATGAATATATATTATATAAATAACAGAGAATCGTATTAACTAGCTTTATCCTATAGTATATTTATTGGAAAGTCAAAATTTGAAAAACCTAATAGTAAGCAAAATTTTAGTACATCATGTTTTCTATGTAATTAAAGATAAAATGAGTTAAGATCAATACATAAAGATAAGTGACTTTTAAAGTAATATGAAGTGGTACAGAGATTCACAGTCAACATATTAATTTTTATATGGTAAGTTACTTCAATTAGTGATTTATGAAGCTAGTATATCATTTATACTGGTGTTCCCAATCTTTAGACTGTAGACACATTGGGTAGGAATAAAAGGAGCTAATGCAAGAAATCCTTGAATTAATATGCATACATGTATTTTTGCAATGAATATTAAAATATAACTACTATCATTTGGTAGTCTGAAATTACTTTTGATGTCAAAATAGAATTCTCATTTTCCAGTTGGAAATTATGAACTCTTTACAGATCCTTCAAAAGTAAATAATTTTAAGAAACATGTACTCCTTTGGTAATATTATTCTAACCCTACCTCATGCTTGATCTTGATAACTTATTATTTGACTGTAATATATATTTTTAAAAACCACATTAAGATTCAGAGTAAAATATCAGTACTTGGAAAAGGTAACATGGATCTCTTATATTTTTAAAAAGTAAAGTATTTAATGTGTACATGAATCTGGGTATTATAATCTAAAATCAAAGAAAGAATTATTGTACAATTGAGATATTAAAACATACAGATTTTTAAGATTAGATGGTATCCAGACGAATAGTCCAATGAGTTAGTCTAATGTAACTGGAAGAATTATTAAACATTTATCTCATTTCCTTTAGAGCAAAACCTTGATCTAAAAATCACACCTTATATAAATATTAAATCAAAATGATCACAGCCTCAAATATAAAATGTAGAAGTATAAAATTCTTCTTAAACATGCCACTAAAAGCACAGTCCGTAAAAGACAAAAATCAATAAACTGGACTTCATCAAAATTAAAACTAAAATCGAAGCCAGTTTTATAAATAAGAAGGTAAAGAATGACCTTTTAACATCACACTATAGCAATAAATATTTGAGGTAAAATATGGCCATACAGAGATCTCACAAATTTGTGAGGCTATATGAAAATAGGTGTTTTGCTCTTTGACCCATCTGTAAGCATGCTAGGATTTATTTCACATATTTTCATTTAAATAAAGTTAATTATTAACACTTACCAGCAGCTTCAAGAACCAGTTGTAGTCTTGCTTTGGCCTGTTCAGCTGGTGGCTAAAAATCAACCATAAAAGACACTTACAAGGTAGTTTTAACAGAGCTTTAAATTAATGCATTATTATGTGAGTATCAGAAAATTTAGAGAACTTTGTCATAATCAGTATTAATATCCACCCACATCTTAACAAAATTCCATCACAGCAGCTCTACCAATCTACTCTCTCACCCTAGTAATCAAATCACACTTTTCATTATTATGATTCAAGAATGAAGTTCTTCCTTTTTCTTTTTCTTTTTTTTTACTGGAATAGCTTTTATTTGTTATCCAACATGTACCAGTCAGCAACAGCCTAAATACAAATAATTTAATAAGGAGGCAAAACCCACACATTTAACAACATACTCTCAAGCTGTGTTGTTTCTTTGCATATGGAAACATGCAAAATGACCTATTAGAATTTAAATAGCAACTTAAAGTCCAATACCTCAGGCAAATTATATCCTAAAACCAAATATTTTCTGCTTTCCTTACGGTATTTGAAAGGAGCAATTGTGATAAAGATAGGACACAATGTGAGTCACTGCTTTCAATTCCTACTAACTGTCCTAAAATTATTCTCTCAATGAACTTTGATTCAATACAGTTGATAATGTTGAAACTACTTTCCTACCAGTGACCTTATTCTGAGATTTTTGGATATGTTGATGGTATCCAAACAATAAGATGGATTGTATCAAGGTTATGATCTTTATGAAAGACTTGTTAAAAACTGTTTTTAATACTTAAGACTTTACATTTCTTAAGATGTCAGTAAGTGACTAAATAATCTCATGTTTCTATACGATACCATCATTTGAGAATTAACATTTTACAAGATATATTTGAATGTTTTGCTATTTGTGAAAAAACAGCCTGAATAAAAAGAATTACATAATTGGATATGGGAAGAAGATGTTATGCTCAGAAAAGTTTAAGAATTTGAATGGTACTTCTGAATAAACTGTAAGAAACAGGATAGGAGAGTGGTAGATGAGACAGGAAAGAAGACAGGGCTAGCCTTTTATACCATAGAAGAGGGATTAACAAACTATGACCTAAACCTGGTTTTGTAAATAAGTTTTATGGGAACATAGCCATGCCCATTGGTTTATATATTGTCCATGGTTGCTTTTGTGCTCAACTCAACAACAGCAGAGTCAACTATTTGCGGCAGGACTCTTATGGCCAGCAAAGTCTAAAATATTTACTATGGAGATCTTTAAGGAAAAGACTGTTGACCCCTGCCATATAAGACGGAGAGACTTGGAAGAATGTGAAACAGTGGGGTGACAAGATGAGATCTGCACTCTGACACATCATTCTAGCAATATACTTGAGGATGAACTGCAAAGAATGTGACAGAAGGCAAGGAGCTCAGTTAGGGAGCAATTAAAGAACTCCAGATGAGAGACGATGAGGGCCTGGGGAGGAGCAGTAGCAGTAAGGTTGGAGAGGAAGAACTAGATTTGAGAAACATTTAATTGGTAACATGAAAGGACTGATTGGATATGAGAGAAGGAGGAGTTGACAAACAAAAAGAATATTTTATGTCATATGTTTGTAGAAAAAATGTACGTAAGTGTGCTTTATAAAGTTATCAATATTAAAAATGTGACATCAAATTAAAATATCATAGCAAAATATCAATAGAAGACTGTGACATCTACTGAATATGATCTCTCTAACAGTTATAAAGGAAACTGCCAAGCAATTAACACGAACATTTATAATGATGAAAGGCAAATGACATTTGACATCAGTATCAGGGAGCATAGTGAGTGTGCAAAACTGCGGAGCACATGGCCCAGCTAAAGAAAGCAGCTGGTACTCAGCACCAACTCAGTGTTGTCATGCAGAAATGCAAATCAAGGGTTATAAAACTTCTTCATTTTTTTTCCTGAGACTTTAAGTCACCATAAAGACAAATACTGTGTGGAACAAACAGTACTTCTCAGAGCCAGATTCAATCCTGAAACAGACAGTCTGTGATCTCTGCCATCTACTTAACAAACACAGTAGAAACATGATATTGATACTTTGTGCAACATAGCATAACTAGAATGGCAAGAAGGAAATAATGTTCTGACTAGCAGATCTCAAGCAAGCACAGAATTATGAAGTATACATTTCAGAGTATCCTAGTAAGCAGTGACGTTTGATAGAAAAATGTGAGAAACTTTATTGGGTAAGATATTTCATGGGAAAGTTATAGGTATTTCATAAGAAACGATTATTTTTACCAAATAAGAAATATTTAAAACAAATATACAAAGTGATGAGTACCCATATTAAGTAAAATATTAACAATATTGTTAAAGTCTCTTAACCCACAAAACCTCCTCCATAGCAGCTCCCTCTCTCCCCCAGTTAAAATCTATGTCTTAAAAATATGGTGATTACCGTCCCTAAGAGTCTTAATGGTTGATGATTATGATAAAAACACCTGTTAAGACATATTTATATTTTATTAATTCCTCTAACAATCTATAATACAGGATTCATATTTCAAAGATAAAGAAAACCATGGAATAAGAGTAGTTTCCTAACTTGCCTTTACTAGTAAATGATAGGCTGAAATTAAGACCTTCTGACTCCAAATTTCAGGATTCTTCTAACTACATCACTAGGATATTCATGAATTCAAAGCAATTAATTTCACAGATATAAAAGCACACGGATAGATTTTTGATTCTGTTCAAAAAAAAATCTATCCAAGATAGTACATTTGCCTATACAAATATAACTTCCTAAATTATTTGCAAAATATAAGGATCAATTCCAACCATGGGGACAAACACATTGTTAGATTTGCCAGACTTTTAAAAGTAATTTGTCTTTTATAAGTATTTTTGCTTTTAAAAATATTTGATTCATTTCACAAGCATTTTTCTTGGATAGGGTATTCAGATACACATGTTCTCTCACTTTTTTCCCACCTGCAAATATCTTTCTTTCGCCACAACTGGTGAATAATTTGAATGGATATGGGATTCTCAGTTGCAGTCTTTTTCTCTCAGTCACTTGCCCTTCAAATTGTTTCCAAGTGCTCCCCCACAATATTTCAGCCTTGAGTTTGTCCCAGAGAGGGAAAGCATCACAACAGGTCACTTGGCTGAAACCCTCCAGGTCCCACCTACCTATCTGCATCAGTAGCTGCTTGACCCAGAAAAAGTAGATAAGCTGGAGCTGGAAATGGAGAGGAGGCAGCCTGATTTATGTTGCCATCATTCTGATTGCCAGTTATAGTTACTTTTTAAGAAAAGATTAAGAAGAAAGAAGAAACAGAATATACAGTTAAAAGAACATTTTTCTACTAATCCATTTTTAGTTAGGTATCATCATACTGAGCTGACTTAGATTGAAAAAACCTTTGGGGCTTGACTGCCAACAGATTGAAAAAACCTTTGGGGCTTGAGTGCCAAAATTTCTAATGCTTTAACTATTTTAGAGTGTATTAGACTCCAGGGATTGGTATGAATTCCATCTAAAACTGGTAAATGGTACTAATGTTATTCAGAGCCAGAAAAAAAAATACTTTATGAAATAAATAAGAAGCTAGCATCAAATACAAATGCATGGAATACAGCAATTTCTCAAAATAAGAACTGATAAATGAGGACATATTTAAGAACACAATGTCACAGTTATATTGTATGAAGCAAACTTATGGAGAAAAAATTGTATTCTATTAAAAAATAATATTCCTACGGGAAAAAATCTGTAAAAAATACAAATACATGGAGGCTAAATAATACACTACTAAATAACCAAGAGATCACTGAAGAAAACAAAGAGGAAATCAAAAAATACCTAGAAAAAAGTGACAATGAAAATATGATGACACAAAACCTACGGGATGCAGCGAAAGCAGTACTAAGAGGGAAGTTTATAGCAATACAATCCTACCTCAAGAAACAAAAAAAATCTCAAACAAACAACCTAACCTTACACCTAAAGTGATTAGAGAAAGAAGAACAAAAAAACCCCAAAGTTAGCAGAAGGAGAGAAATCATAAAGATCAGATCAGAAATAAATGAAAAACAAATAAAGGAAACGAGCAAATATCAATAAAACTACAAGCTGGTTCTTTGAGAAGATAAACAAAATTGATAAACCATTAGCCAGACTCATCAAGAAAAAAAGGGAGAAGATTCAAATCAACAGAATTAGAAATGAAAAAGGAGAAGTAACGACCGACACTGCAGAAATACAAAGGATCATGAGAGATTACTACAAGCAACCATATGCCAATAAAATGAACAACATGGAAGAAATGGACAAATTCTTAGAAAAGCACAACCTTCTGAGACTGAACCAGAAAGAAACAGAAAATATAAACAGACCAATCACAAGCACTGAAATTGAGACTGTGATTAAAAATCTTTCAACAGGGCTTCCCTGGTGGCGCAGTGGTTGAGAGTCTGCCTGCCGATGCAGGGGACACAGGTTCGTGCCCTGGTATGGGAAGATCCCACATGCCATGGAGCAGCTGGGCCCGTGAGCCATGGCCACTGAGCCTGCGCGTCCGGAGCCTGTGCTCCGCAACGGGAGAGGCCACAACAGTGAGAGGCCTGCGTACCGCAAAAAAAAAAAAAAAAAAAAAATCCAAGAAACAAAAGCCCAGGACCAGATGTCTGCACAGGTGAATTCTATCAAACATTTAGAGAAGAGCTAACACCTATCCTTCTCAAAGTCTTCCAAAATATAGCAGAAGGAGGAACACTCCCAAACTCATTCTATGAGGCCACCATCACCCTGATACCAAAACCAGACAAAGATGTTACAAAAAAAGGCCAATATCGCTGATGAACATAGATGCAAAAATCGTCAACAAAATACTAGCAAACAGAATCCAACAGCACATTCAAAGTATCTACACCATGATCAAGTGGGGTTTATCCCAGGAATGCAATTATTCTTCAATATACGCAAATCAATCAATGTGATACACCATACTAACAAAGTGAAGGATAAAAACCATGTGATCATCTCAACAGATGCAGAAAAAGCTTTCAACGAAATTCAACATCCATTTATGCTAAAAAATCCTCCAGAAAGTAGGCATAGAGGGAACTTACCTCAACATAATATAGGGCATATATGACAAACCCACAGCCAACACCGTTCTCAATGGCGAACAACTGAAACCATTCCCATTAAGATCAGGAACAAGACAAGGTTGCCCACTCTCACCACTATTATGTTTTTTTTAATTTTTTATATTTTGCGGTACGTGGGTCTCTCACTGTTGTGGCCTCTCCCGTTGCAGAGCACAGGCTCTGGACACACAGGCTCAGCAGCAAAGGCTCACGGGCCCAGCCGCTCTACGGCATGTGGGATCTTCCCGGACTGGGGCACGAACCCGCGGCCCCTGCATCGGCAGGCGGACTCTCAACCACTGCGCCACCAGGGAAGCCCCTCACCACTATTATTCAACATAGTTTTGGAAGTTTCAGTCACAGCAGTGAGACGAAAAAGAAATAAAAGGAATCCAAATCGGAAAAGAAGAAGTAAAGCTGTCACTGTTTGCAGATGACATGATACTATATATAGAAAATCCTAAAGATGCTACCAGAAAACTACCAGATCTAATCAATGAATTTGGTAAAGTAGCAGGATACAAAATTAATGCACAGAAATCTCTTGAATTCCTATACATCAATGATGAAAAATCTGAAAAAGGAATTAAGGAAACACTCACATATACCATTGCAACAAAAAGAATAAAATATCTAGGAATAAACCTACCAAAGGAGAAAAAAAAAAAACCTGTATGCAGAAAACTACATGACACTGATGACAGAAATTAAAGATGATACAAACAGATGGAGAGATATACCATGTTCTTGGATTGGAAGAATCAACATTGTGAAAATGACTCTACTACCCAAAGCAATCTATAGATTCAATGCAATCTCTATCAAACTACCAATGGCATTTTTCACAGAAGTAGAACAAAAAATTTTACAATTTGTATGGAAACACAAAAGACCCCGAATAGCCAAAGCAATCTGGAGAAAGAAAAACGGAGCTGGAGGAATCAGGCTCCCTGATTTCAGACTATACTACAAAGCTACAGTAATCAAGACAGTATGGTACTGGCACAAAAACAGAAAGATAGATCAATGGAACACGATAGAAAGCCCAGAGATAAACCCACGCACATATGGTCACCTTATCCTTGATAAAGGAGGCAAGAATATACAATGGAGAAAAGACAGTGTCTTCAATAAATTGTGCTGGGAAAACTGGACAGCTACATGTAAAAGAATGAAATTAGAACACTCCCTACACCATATACAAAATAAACTCAAAATGGATTAAAGACCTAAATGTAAGGCCAGACACTATAAAACTCTTAGAGGAAAACATAGGCAGAACACTCTATGACATAAATCACAGCAAGATCCTTTCTGACCCACCTCCTATAGAAATGGTAATAAAAACAAAAATAAGCAAATGGGACCTAATGAAACTTAAAAGCTTTTGCACAGCAAAGGAAAACATAAACAAGATGAAAAGACAACCCTCAGAATGGGAGAAAATATTTGCAAATGAAGCAACTGACAAAGGATTAATCTCCAAAATTTACAAGCAGCTCATGCAGCTCAATAACAAAAAAACAAACAACCCAATCCAAAAATGGGCAGAAGACCTAAACAGACATGTCTCCAAAGAAGATATACAGATTGCCAACAAACACATGAAAGAATGCTCAACACCATTAATCATTAGAGAAATGCAAATCAAAAGTAAAATGAGATATCATCTCACACCAGTCAGAATGGCCATCATCAAAAAATCTACAAACAATAAATGCTGGAGAGGGTGTGGAGAAAAGGGAACCCTCTTGCACTGCTGGTGGGAATGTACATTGATACAGCCACTATGGAGAATAGTACTGAGGTTCCTTAAAAAACTAAAAATAGAACTACCATATGACCCAGCAATCCCACTACTGGGCATATACCCTGAGAAAACCATAATTCAAAAAGAGACATGTACCAGAATGTTCACTGCAGCTCTATTTACAATAGCCAAGACATGGAAGCAACCTACGTGTCCATCGACAGATGAATGGATAAAGAAGATGTGGCACATATATACAATGGAATATTACTCAGTCATAAAAGAAACGAAATTGAGTTTTTGTAGTGAGGACCTAGAGTCTGTCATACAGAGTGAAGTAAGTCAGAAAGAGAAAAACAAATACCATATGCTAACACATATATATGGAATGTAAAAAAAAAAAATGGTTCTGAAGAATCTAGGGGCAGGACAGGAATAAAGACGCAGATATGGAGAATGGATTTGAGGACATGGGGAGGGGGAACGGTAAGCTGGGACAAACTGAAAAAGTGTCATGGACTAATACATACTACCAAATGTAAAATAGCTAGTGGGAAGGCGCCACATAGCACAGGGAGATCAGCTCGGTGCTTTGTGACCGCTTAGGGGGTAGGATAGGGAGTGTGGGAGGGAGATGCAAGAGGGAGGAGATATGGGGATATATGTATATGTATAGCTGATTCACTTTGTTATAAAGCAGAAAGTAACACACCATTGTAAAGCAATTATACTCCAATAAAGATGTTAAAAAATAATAATATTCCTTATATCAAAATTAGTAATGCATAATTAGAAAAATATTACCAAAACTGAATTACACAGAATATAAATGTTGTTCCCTTAAAAAATAAATATTAGCAATGACATTGATAGAACAACAGTAAGTACAGTATGAATTTTTACTATAAGATTTTATATCACATAGGGCTTAAACTTTCTAAATTAATAGGGGTCCTTTTTTGGGGAGGAGGGGTTTGGTAGTCTTTCTATTGCCATGGATTCTACAGAACTGCCCTGCTCCCTCCCCTCCCCTTGGTAGCCAAGTATACCTACATAACTCCATTGGTAAGCCCTAGTTTTAGAGAAGAAAGTGGTTTCTTAGGAAGAAACAAAAGCTCCTAAGATGAAACCAAAAGAAAGGTCAGTCTCTTGATGACTTGTGGAGGTGACCAACCTCAGTGTCTAGACTTTTTCCTTCAACTTTGGTTTTGCTCTTATTTAGTCCAATACCCTGAGTTCCTTACAAATAGACTGACTGCATGTCTAGATTCTCAAAATACTGCCAAAGCTAACATTCCAAACCAGCACAATCCTCTGAGCCATGACCATACAAAAAAAAAAAGAGAAGCAAAAAGAAGTCTATCCTTACAAAAGCCAGTTTACACACTGAACTATTTAAACTATTTGCTCACTCTTCTCACTTCCATTCATATTTAGCTTCCTAACCACTGGCCACCCCTATGGAAATTCTGTAAGTTGATGAAGCTACAGCTTATTGAGACTTGTTTTGTGTCCCACCGTATGGTCAATCCTTGTGAAAGTTCCATGTGTACCTAAGAAGAATGTGTATTCTGCTGCTATTGTATAAAATAAAACAATTACTCAGGATATCCTGAGTCTCAAGCTCTGCCACAGAGGCTGAGGGTGGGAGAGAAGTCAGGGTTGCATGGGCACCTCTGCTGTGTCTGTTGTTGTCAGGTTTGCAGTTCTGGGGAGGGGGATGGTGTCCCAGGCCCTGCTGCCACTGCAGCCCAGTTACCTGTGGCCACAGATGCCACTGTGGCCAGGAGGCCAAAGTCATGTGTGCTGCCTCCCTTGCTGCTGCTAAATGCTATGGGCCTGTGGGCACAGCTGCTGAGGCTGGAGGGCCTTAATCGCAGGCACCTCCTCTACTCTTCCCTCAGTTCTATCTCCCCTATGTGTTCTAGACCACCCATATGTAGATGTACAGAAATGCAGAATTCTCTGGCATTCTGGTATGTTGGGCAGAGTCAGCTTTGCTCAGTTGTGGATGTTTTACTGGTTGAATATTGAAGGGAAGAGACAAAGGTAATGTTTCACTCTATGCCATGATGCTGACATGACTCCAATACAGTCTCAAATTTCAAAGATCTGAAAGCATAATGAGGAAGATAATAAAAATAATAATTTAAAGAAACTACTATTTACTAAATGTTTACATTATGCCAATCATGTGTGTTACTTCTATATTTTCTTAAAATTTTCAGAGAGCTTATCAAGGTATAATGAAACCACAATAAATTACACCATTTAAAGTGTACAGTTTTATAGGTTTTGACATACTCATACAGCCATGAGCATCATTACTGTTAAGATAATGAGCACGTCCATTACTCCAAAATTTTCCACATCCTTCTTTAATTCTTCCATGCCCCTCTGTGCCTCCATTCCACTTCCCAGTTCCCAGGCAACCACTGATCTGCTTTCTATCACTATACATTACTTTGCACTTTCTACTATGTTATATAGATGAATCATATGATATGTACTCTTTTATGTCTAGCTTTTAAACACACATAATTATTTTGAAATTCATCCATGCTGTTGTATATATCGATATGCATTCCTTTTTACTGCTGGGTAGTATTCCATTGTAAGTAAATACTACAACTTCTTTATGCATTTACCTGTTGACAAACATTCAAACTATTTCTAGTTTCTTGGCTATTATAAAATATACTATAAACATTAAGGTAAAAGTCATTAAATATATATATGCTTTCAGATCTCTTGGGTATATATCTAGGATTGGAATGGTTGAATTGTATGGTAAACATATGTTTAACTTTTTAAGAAAATACCAAACTGTTTCCAAAGTGGTTTCATATTCCCACCAGCACTGTATAGGAGTGTCAGTTGCTCCACATCCTAGTCATGACTTAGTATACCTTATTGTGGTTTTAATCTATATTTCCCTAATGATTATTGGTGTTGAGCATCTTTTCATGTGCCTATTTATTATCTATATATATTTATTTGATGGTAAAATAGATGGTCAAATCTTTTGCCAATTTTTTGTTAAACTGCTTTCTTATTATTGAGTTTTCAGAGTTCCTAATTATAATGAAAGTAATTTTTCATATATGAGGTCTGCAAATTATACACACACACACACACACACACATGGAATTATATATTTATACTTATAAAGCCTCCCCGCCCCACTGAGTGACTTGTTTTTTCATTGTCTTAAGAGTTTCTTTTGAAGAGCAGAATTTCCTAATATTGATGAAGTCCAATTTATCAATTTCGTCTTTTATGAATCATGCTTTTGTGGCGTTATATCTGAGAAATCTTTACCTAACCCCACTTCACAAAGATTTGTCCTATGTTTATACCTAGAAGTTTTATGGTTTGTTTACATTTAGTTCTATGAAATACATTTTGTTAAGTCTGTATATGGTGCAACATATACATTGAAAAACCTTTTGTTTTTCTGTGGTTTTTATTTTTTGCTTTAAATGAGTCTATTTCTAGACTCTCTATGCTGTTCCATTGATCAATTTGTCAATCTTGATACCAATACCCCACTGTCTTTATTTCTTTGAGTACAATTTTACATTAACTTGAAATCAGGTGGAATAACTTCTCCAAATTTTTTCTTCTCAAGTAGTTTTGGCTCCTCTAGCTCTTATGCATCCCCAGTTTCAAAATAAGCTTATCAATTTCTACCAAAAAAAAAAAGTCCCTTTTAAGATTTTAGCATGGGATTGCAATCTACATAGCCATTTGAGGAGAAGGGACATCTTAACAACGTTAAGTTTTACCCCGGTATATATTTTTCTATCATTTTTACCTCTTGGCCTTTATATCTGAAATGTTTTTTTTTTAAATAGGCAGCACATAGTTGGATTTTGCTTTTATGTAATCTGAAAAATTACATAAAAGATTACATAAAAATGTAATCTGAAAAAATTCTGCCTTTTAATTAGAATGTTTAGACCAATTTACACTTAATGTAAGTAATTAATCTACCACATTGCTATTTGTTTTCTATTTGTCCCATGTGATTTTTGCTCCTTTTTTCTTCTTTTTCTGCATTTTCTTAGATTGACCATATTTATAACTCCATTTTATATTCTTTGTTGGCTTATTAGCTATAATTCTTTTGTGTTATTTTGGTTGTTGCTAAGTTTGCAGTATACTTCTTTAACTTATCACTCTCTATCTTCATTATACCACTTCCTATATACTATAGAAACCTTATAATAGTATCCTCTCATTTCTCCCTTCCCAGCCTCTGTATTACTATTGTCACTGCTGTCACATATTGTTATAAACTCCACAATATACTGTGTCTATGTTTTAAACATCATCTTTTAAAGAGATATACTTACCCATGATGTTATCATTTCTAGTACTCTCTAATCTTTTATTATATCAACCCAGTTTTCCATCTGGTATCATTTTCTTTTTGGCTTAAAACAACAATCAGTTATTCTTTCTCATGGTTTCTTTGTGTCAGGAAGGTGGGAAGGAATCAGCTGGGCAGATGCACACAGCTGGGCAGGTGCACACAGCTGGGCGTTTGGCCAGCTGTCTCCTTGTCCTCATGTGGTCTTGGTGGTCTCTTGGCATGGGCTCGTTCAGGCTTCCTTACAACATGGTGGCTTCTAGGCATTTGGGCTGTTCCATGACAGCTGATGGCTTCCAGAAGGAGTGTTCCAACAAGCTGTGGTGCTTTGTATGACTCCTTCTTAGCAGTCACAGTGTCACTTCTACTGCACTCCACTGGTTACCAAGAGTCCCAAGCCAAAGTCAAGGGAAGGAGAATTAGATTCCATGTCTTGATGGGGGAGGTGCAAGGGTCTAGAAGTGCATGTGGGGTGGGAGATATTGTTTTGGCTGTCTGTCACATGTGATGCTCCATATGTTTCCTTACTGCCCCCCTCCCAGTCCTAGCTGAGTCAGGAGACCCCAAGGGCTCCTTGTCATTCCCTGACCATCTGGTATTCTAGCCAAAAGGAAATGCTAACCCAAGTCTTGCAGGGGCCTTCCCTGCCTCCCTGAGAACACAAAGACCTGTGTCCCATTACTCAACCTACCACCCTTTCCAGGGGCCATTTCACCCTGCTGGACCCAGAGCCTTTCCTCCAGGTCCAGAGCAGCTCCCAGTCCCTGAGGACTCACTCTTTTTTTTTTTTTTTTAAATTATTGGAGTATAATTGCTTTATAATGTTTTGTTAGTTTCTGCTGTACAGTGAAGTGAATCAGCTACATGTATACCTATATCCCCTCCCATTTGGACCTCCCTCCCACCCCTAGCCACCATCCCACCCATCCAGGTCATCACAGAGCATGGAGCTGAGCTTCCTGTGCTTTACAGCATGTTCCCACTAGCTATCTATTTTACACATGGTAGTGTATGTATGTCAACCTTAATCTCCCAGTTTGTCCCACCCTCCCCTCCCCACCTGTGTCCACATGTCCGTTCTCTACATCTACGTCTCTATTCCTGCTCTGCAAATAGGTTCATCTGTACCATTTTTCTAGATTCCACATACATGCGTTAATATACAATATTTGTTTTTCTCTTTCCGACTTACTTCACTCTGTATGACAGGCTCTAGGGCCATCCACATCTCTACAAATGACCCAATTTCGTTTCTTTTTATGGCTCAGTAATATTCCATTGTATATATGTACCACATCTTCTTTATCCATTCATCTGTCATTGGCCATTTAGGTTGCTTCCATGTCCTGGCTATTGTAAACAGTGCTGCAATGAACATTGGGGTACATGTGCCCTTTTGAGTTATGGTTTTCTCAGGGGTACGTGTGCCCAGTAGTGGGATTGCTGGGTCATATGATAGCTCTACTTTTAGTTTTTAAAGGAATCTCCATACTGTTCTCCACAGTGGCTGTATAAATTTACATTCCCACCAACAGTGCAAGAGGGTTCCCTTTTCTCCACACCCTCTCCAGCATTTATTGTTTGTAGATTTTTTGATAATGGCCATTCTGACCAGTGTGAGGTGATACCTCATTGTAGTTTTGATTTGCACTTCTCTAAAAATTAGTGATGTTGAGCATCCTTTCATGTGCCCCTTGGCCATCTGTATGTCCTCCTTGGAGAGATGTCTATTTAGGTCTTCTGCCCATTTTTTGATTGGGTTGCTTGTTTTTTTGATATTGAGCTCCATGAGCTGTTTGTATATTTTGGAGATTAATCCTTTGTTGCTTCATTTGCAAATATTTTCTCCCATTCTGAGGGTTGTCTTTTTGTCTTGTTTATGGTTTCTTTTGCTGTGCAAAAGCTTTTAAGTGGTATCATTTTCTAGTGCTGAAATGGGTTCCTTTGATATTTCTTGTACTGCATGATGTTTGGTGATAAATTCTTTCCATTTTTGAGTGTCTTTTAAAAAAATTTTCATTTGGCCTTCATTTTTGAAAGATATTCTCCCAGGGTACAGAATTCTAGGTGTATAGTATTTTTCTTCCGTTATTTTAAAGATGTTGCTTTATTGTCTTGTAGTTTGCATTGTCTCTGATGACGAATCTGCTTCCATGGTTATCTTTATTCCCTCATACATAATAACAATGATATCTTTACTCTATTTGCTTTTAAGATTTTCTTCTCATAACTGGCTCTAAGCAATTTGATTGTGATATGCCTTGGTGTAGTTTTATTCACATTTCCTGCTCTTGGGGCTTGTGGAGCTTCTTGGAACTGCTATTTTATAGTTTTTATCAAGTTTGGAAACATTTTAGTCATTATGTCTTCAAGTATATTTTTCTCACCTTTCCCTTCAGGACTCCAGTGACATGAATGTTGTGTACTTGGCTGCCTGAAGTTGTGCCACAGCTCAGAAATGCTCTTTTCTTTCTGCTTTTGTTTTTTAGTCTTTCTCTCTCCAGTTTCATTTTGGATAGCTTCTTTTGCTATGTCTTTTAGTTCACTAATCCATATCCTGCAATGTGTCGTCTCCATTAACCTCATCCAGTGTAATTTTCATCTCAGTCATGTAGTTTTTATGTCTAGAATTTTTATTTTTTATAGTTTTCATGTTTCTACTAAATACATTCAGTCAATCTAGCAGCTCTCTGACCATATGAAAGATAGTTATGATAATTCTATTAATGTCCTTATCTACTAATTTTCTTATTGTTTCAATTCTGAGTCAGTTTCAACTGACTGATTTTCCTAATACATGTTATACTGACTTGGTTTCATGAATACATGGTAATTTTTGACAGAATGTCAGACATTGAGAATTTTATTTTGTTGTGTGTTAGATATTTTTGTATTCCTATAAATTATCTTAGTTTTTGTTCTGGGACACAGTTAAATTACTTGGAAGCAGTTTTATCCTTTCAGTTCTGACTTTGTTAGGCAGAACCAGAACAACTTTAAGTCTGTAGTTAATTTTTCCCCACTACTGAGATAAGACATTTTTAGTACTTGATTGGAAGCACCATGAATTAGGAGGCTTTCCATACTGGTTGTCGGGAACAGCACTATGCCCAGCTCTGCGTGAGTGGGAGGTACGATTTCCTCGAGTCACTTCAGGTGGTTCTTTCCCAAGCCTTGGATAGTTTCTTCACATGCAAGTACTGATGAGTAGTCTGCTTAATACTCAAGGGGTCCTCTGCAGATTTTCTGTAGCTCACTCTTCTCTGGTAACCTGCCCTGTGAATTCTAGAGGCTTTCGCCTCCCTGATATCACAGCTCCATCTTCTCAACTCAAGGAGACCACCAGGTGCTACCTGGGTTCTCCCTCCCTGTGGCATGACAGGACAAGTTCTCTAGGCCTTAAGCCTAGAATGGCTCACCTCATTTTTCCCATCTCTCAGGAATCACTGTCTTTCATGTTTGATGTCCACTGTCTCGAGAGCTGTTTTTTCAAAGAATTTGTCCAATTTCTTTAGTTGTTTGAGATGGGAGGGTAAATCTGACCTGTTATTCCATCTTTACTAGAATCGTAAGGCTATTATTTCTTTTAATACTGACAACAGCCTTGTGGGGAAAAGTTACTGGTCCAGAGTCACATAGCCCTTTTTCTAATGCATGTTCATAAAAATGCATTATCTATACAAAAAACCTATCGGTTCCCTTTGTCTGGACAACTTTTACTTCCTTTTCCTAGCTAAACTATGTTCTTTCAAAGTTCAGCTCAAGAGGCAACACCTCCTAAAAATCTCATCAGTTTCAGCTTATTTTCTCCCTGACTGCTTTCATGATGATTACAATTCTCTGCTCTATGCTCCTGTAATGTCCTAGGCACACATGTATCAGCACATCTTCAGTATAATTACTCATTTTGTTTCCTATCTTTCCTTCTTTGAAAATTATCAGCTTTTTGAAGGCAACAACTGTCTTACATCTCTGTGTCATTAGCACCTAGGATAGTATTTGGAAAACAGTCAATGCTCAGTAGGTATATTTTTGAAATAAACTTCCTAGTAAATTTTAGAATCCTTATAATTATCATATATAAAATAATTTTTAAGTACTAATTTCAAGGAATTCTATCTGTTAGGAAGAATTTACCTAACTTAAATAGCTGGATGTTTGAAGAATGATAATGGTATTGTGGAAATTATAACAAGTAGTAAAAATGAACCATGTAATCTGCACATAATTAATAAGTTTTTTAACCAACCTGTTTGATAATAAAATGGCAATTCTTAAAGTGATCACATGAGCTCCAAATATATATATATGTGATAATTTCTATGTGCCATATCTTTCCCAGCAACATGAAAGACATTCCTGAAAGACAGCATAAACTATCTAAAAAAAATTGACTTTTTGAAAAAATCTAATAGTTGTTATTTATTTTATGCTTATAATGTTCCAGACCCTGTGCTAAATACTTTACATACATCTTATTTAACAAAATTCTCATAACAATCCTGACAAGACAGGCATTCTTAATGCTATCTCTTAGATGAAGAATAAATTACCATAAGTTACAAAAATGATAAGGTGGCAGAACTTGAATTTTAATCCAGATCACAAAATCTATGTTCTTAGCAACTCTATACTGCCTCATAACTTGAGATTCATCTGCTTATTAAGTTTCATTGGGGGGGAGAGAGATAAATCTAATAATTTTTAATTGCCAGAAAAGACTGATAAAGTCAAAACTAAATTTTCTTTAGTCTTTTGGATGCTACCATTAACGATCTTAAAGACTGTGAGTGCAATCTAAAAAGCTCATTTTAATCAAGCTTTTTCAGATGAGTAACTTTAAAAATATTAAACATATTCACAGTATAGGTACTGTGCCATTTCCTTTAAAGTAAATGTAATCTCAGTATGACAGAGACACCTATCAACAGCTTATCATATTTCTGGCTACATTTCATTTTAACAGTTACTATAATTCTGTCTCTTAGGATCAAGGTCTAAGCTAGAAATATTACAAATAGCTCAAAAGTAGATTTATCTTGCCTCTAGAACTTAGCACCAAGTTAGTTTAAGTAAAGGCCAGAAAAGAAGAGAATTAAACCAACAACACATATTCTATTCCCAATAGCAAATTCATATTAAAAGTTTTCGTCAAACATTTTCTCTAAACAGCTTAAGGGGTTTGCAAAAAAAGTTATTTATAGCTACTTTCTTTATTAAAAACTGAGAAAGATGTCATTTTATAGATGAGTAAGTTAAAGAGGTGACTCTGAACCTAAGGTTACAACCCTCTCAAGGTCTGTTTAAGAAACTCATATTCACAACCCAATACTAGTACCTACGAAATGATGTAGCTCATATACTATGCAAATACATAGCCAGCCTTATTTGTTTATACATTGTTTATGGCTGCAAGCAGAAGGGTTGTATAGTTGTGGTAGAGATCTTATGGCCCACAAAGCCTAAATATTTATCTGGTCTGTTATAAAAAAGGCTGACCCCCTATCTAGACTACTATACCTTGTATCCTTTCCACTTACCTTCTTCATCCTATATACAGCTGCTAACATTACCTTCACAAAGCAAGACTAAGTTGTTGTTTAAATAATTCATCAGTGACTCTCCACTGCTTCCAGAGTTAAGCATAAATTTATCACCTTAATTTTCAATGCCATCAGTACCTTTCAACCTTATTCTTCTATCCTTATTTTTCAACCATTTCTGTCTTCATATCCAACATTTCAACAATACATGGCCTTGCACTATTTCTCAACCACGTCTTGCATATCTCTCCCCCTGCTTTCCTCATGTAGAACCCCCTACTTGGAATTTCCTTTTCCTCAGTCATCCTTAGTTGTAGAAATGCCACCATCTTTGTCTAGCCCTAACTAGTTGGTTGGATACAGTATGGACTATTAAATGACCCACAGAGTGCTCAAAATCCTTGTGAAAATGCTACAGACTACCTCTCTGTTCTTTCAAAATGACTGCCCTCTCCCTTTCTTCATTTCCTTCATTCCTAGCCCCAGATATGGAACCTCACTACTTAAACTACCTTTTAACAGAACTTAGGCAGAAGGTTTAGATTTCCAACTTACGAAGTAGCTTTATATGGAAGCTAGGTAGATGAAGGAGAAATTCTCTCCCCTCTGTGGAACCAAGACAGGCGGGGAGAAAGGGAAAGAAGCTTGGCTAATTTAATGAAAGTTTAGAAGCTTAAAACAAACAGAAAATGGAAGAAACAACAAACCCAAACCATCATTTATTTGTAATAGCTACACAATTGTGCCACAGAAAAGTTTACTTAACATTCCCCTGTCAGAAATTGTGGCTTTTTTTTTCTTTGACAGCTGAACCAAGAGATTCTCCCACAAAAAGAAGGCATTAGGGCTTTTTATATGCATCAGTTATTTGTACATTAGGCCTGTCAGAAATTCTAAAATAATTCCATGCAAAACAAGTTATTTTACTAATACTTCTAGACATGACATTGAGGTTAAAATTAGATTTAATAATACAGTTGTTTATATATTAAAAGGTAAGGTACAAATAATTTGTTTCCTAAATTTTTTGTAAAATGAAAAAGTGTGTAGTAACATAAATAAAAACTATTCATATGGTTCTAAACTCTATTTTAATATCTTGGTGTTTTTTAACATCATTATAACCATCTACTTTTGCTATCACAAGTTTAAGTATCAGCACATCTTTTAGTCCATAAATATTAACATTTTAGGCTTATCTATTAGATATTATTTTAAAGAATTAAATAAATATCTTTCCTGATCCTTTTAGAATTCAGTTTAAAATAATACTTCCTATTTTTAAAACCCTTTGTAGCATGGCAACAACTATTTCTAAGAAACTTATTCCCTGTGACTACTTTTCTTTTTGCTTTTTGACTTTGTCTCTCTCCCTTTGTATCATATCACGACTGCTGGGAAGGGAATGGTGTTCTCTGCAATACCAATCATCTGGACTGGTCTACTTATTTCTCTTTGCTTTACTGACTTCACAAAAGTTTTTAACTCTCTTGACAAAACCTTTTTCGTTTCATTCCAAGTTATAATTTTTACATTTGAATGCAGTTACTTTACTTTGTTTCTAAAAGATCTTCCGAAATCACTTTTTTGAAGTGTTTTTGCTACCAAAAGACAAGAGGTAAAAGTACTAGAAAGTTTTTTAAAACATGGTTTCTCCACAAAAACATTCATTAAATATTCAGTTGTCTGAACCACAGTGAGCAAAAATGGACAGTGAAGCAGATAAAATATTTGTTTGACCTTTTGTAGGTTTACTTTATATCTCTATGAACATGTTGTAGAAAATAATCTATTCGATTGGAATGATATACTAAGAGATTTCCTAGATGGAATATTTGCATACAGGATATGTTTCATTATGTGCCTGAAAGTTTTATATGCGTGAAAGAAAAAGGCAAAAGGCAAAAGATTGATTGGGTGTTCGAAGAACTGTATTCTAGTCTTGACTTGTGTAAACTCTAAGGGCTTCTGTTTCCTCGTCCGTGCAAGCGTGTTCATTACAATGTTTTTAAAACACAGAAAAGTGTCCCCCCAAAGTAAATGATTAACTAAATTGTGGTCTAACCCCTTGATGGAAGCAGCATAGTAGTCAATTTTTCAAATATTTTTAAAGACATTAAATAACATGGGGAAATGCTAGGATTGCATTTTTAGACTGTAAAACTATATATGTAAAATGACCCAGATTGGTAAAAGAATTTTTAAATAAAAAATTTTTACATGAAGTGCATATCCTAGAAAAATATAAGATAAGTTGGTAACAATTTTTATTTTCTACTCTATCCTTAATCCTTCCTGTATTTTCCAAGTAGGATTTCATCAGCCGGACCAGGAAAAATGGGTTTCATGAGAAAAGGAGAAAGCTTTAAAGGTAAAAGAATTTAAAAAACTTGGAAGACTATTAAATTCTTTTTACAGTTCAATATAAAGTACGTTTATGCCACATTTTAGTGTATTGAAGTTTGCTCTAAAAATTGCAAGAACTGGGCTTCCCTGGTGGCGCAGTGGTTGAGAGTCCACCTGCCGATGCAGGGGACACGGGTTCGTGCCCCGGTCCGGGAGGATCCCGCATGCCGCAGAGCGGCTGGGCCCATGAGCCATGGCCGCTGAGCCTGCGCGTCCGGAGCCTATGCTCCGCAACAGGAGAGGCCACAACAGCGAGAGGCCCGCGTACCGCAAAAAAGGAAAAAAAAAAAAAAAAACTAGTTAGGTAAATCTACTTCATGAGATATAATATTACTATTAAAAACAATGACACAATGACAGTGTTAAACATTTAAAGTAGGGGGGGTGCTGGGAAGATGGCGGAAGAGTAAGACGCGAAGATCACCTTCCTCCTCACAGATACACCAGAAATACATCTATACGTGGAAAAACTCCTACAGAACACCTACTGAATGCTGGCAGAAGACCTCAGACCTCCCAAAAGGCAAGAAACTCCCCACGTACCCGGGCAGGGCAAAAGAAAAAAAGAAAAAACAGAGACAAAAGAACAGGGAGAGCACCTGCACCAGGGGGAGGGAGCTGTGAAGGAGGAAAACTTTCCACACACTAGGAAGCCCCTTCGCGGGCGGAGACTGCGGGAGGCGGAGGGGGGAGCTTCGGGCCACGGAGGAGAGCACAGCAACAGGGGTGCGGAGAGCAAAGCAGGGAGATTCCCGCACAGAGGATCAGTGCCGACCGGCACTCACCAGCCCGAGAGGCTTGTCTGCTCACCCGCCGGGGTGGACGGGGCTGCGAGCTGAGGCTCGGGTTTCGGTCAGAGCGCAGGGAGAGGACTGGGGTTGGTGGCTTGAACATAGCCTGATAGGGGTTAGTGCACCACGGCTAGCCGGGAGGGAGTCCGGGGAAAAGTCTGCACCTGCCGAAGAGGCAAGAGACTTTTTCTTCCCTCTTTATTTCCTGGTGCGTGAGGAGAGGGCTTTAAGAGCGCTGCGAACTCCAGAGACGGGCGTAAGCCACGGCTAAAAGCGCGGATCCCAGAGACGAGCCCGTGCCGCGGCTAAAAACGCGGATCCCAGAGACGGGCGCAAGCCGCGGCTAAAAGCATGGACTTCAGAGACGGGCGGGAGACGCTAAGGCTGCTGCTGCCACCACCAAGGTGCCTGTGTGCGAGCACAGGTCACTATCCACAGCCCTATTCCAGGGAGCCTGTGCAGCCCGCCACTGCCAGGTTCCCGGGATCCGGGAACAATTTCCCGGGGGGAACGCACTGCGGGCCTCAGACTGGTGCAACGTCACGCTGGCCTCTGCCGCCGCAGGCCCGCCCCGCACGCCGTGCCCCTCCCTCCCCCCAGCCTGAGTGCGCCAGAGCCCCCGAATCAGCGGCTCCTTTAACCCCATCCTGTCTGAGCAAAACACAGAGGCCCTGCAGCGACCTACACGCAGAGGCAGGGCCAAATCCAAAGCTGAGCCCCTGTGAGCTGTGCGAACAAAGAAGAGAAAGGGAAATCTCTCCCAGCAGCCTCAGAAACAGCGGATTAAAGCTCCACAATCAACTTGATGTACCCTGCATCTGTGGAATACATGAATAGACAACGAATCATCCCAAATTGAGGTGGACTTCGAGAACAAGATCTATGATTTTTTCCCCTTTTCCTCTTTTTGTGAATGTGTATGTGTATGCTTCTGTGTGAGATCTTGTCTGGATAGCTTTGCTTCCACCATTTGTCCTAGGGTTCTATCCGTCCATTGTTTTTTTTTTTAATTTTTTTCTTAATAATTAATTTTAATAACTTTATTATACTTTTCTTTCTTTCTTTCTTTTCTTTCTTTCTTTCCTTCCTTCCCTCCTTTAGACAACGAGTCATCCCAAATTGAGGAGGTGGACTTTGAGAGCAAGATTTATGATTTTTTCCCCTTTACCTCTTTTTGTGAGGGTGTATGTGTATGCTTCTGTGTAAGATTTTGTCTGTATAGCTTTGCTTCCAACATTTGTCCTAAGGTTCTATCCGTCCCCCCTTTTTTTCCCTAAATAATTATTTTTTAATTCAATAACTTTATTATACTTTATTTTATTTTTACTGTATCTTCTGTCTTTTTTCCTTCCTTCCCTCCTTCCTTCCTTCCTTCCTCCCACCCTCCCTCCCTCCTTTCTTTCCTTCTTGCCTTCTTTCCTTCTTTTCTTCTTTCCTTCTTCCTTCCTTCCTTCCCTCCTTTCTTTCTTTCTTCATACTTCTACTAATTCTCTCTACTTTTTCTCCCTTTTATTCTGAGCCGTGTGGATAAAAGGATCTTGGTGCTCCAGCCAGGAGTCAGGGCTCTGCCTCTGAGGTGGGAGAGCCAACTTCAGGACACTGGTCAACAAGAGACCTCCCAGCTCCACATAATATCAAACGGCGAAAATCTCCAAGAGACCTCCATCTTAACACCAGCATGCAGCTTCACTCAACGACCAGCAAACTACAGTGCTGGACAACCTATGCCAAACAACTAGCAAAACAGGAACACAACCCCACCCATTAGCAGAGAGGCTGCCTAACATCATAATAAGTCCACAGACACCCCAAAACACACCACCAGACATGGACCTGCCCACTAGAGAGACAAGATCCAGCCTCATCCACCAGAACACAGGCACTACTCCCCTCCACCAGGAAGCCTACAGAACCCACGGAACCAACCTTAGCCACTGGGGACAGACACTAAAAACAACGGGAACTACGAACCTGCAGCCTGCAAAAACGAGACCCCAAACACAGTAAGATAAGCAAAATCAGAAGACAGAAAAACACACAGCAGATGAAGGAGCAAGATAAAAATGCACCAGACCTAACAAATGAAGAGGAAATAGGCAGTCTACCTGAAAAAGAATTCAGAATAATGATAGTAAGGATAATCCGAAATCTTGGAAATAGAATGGACAAAATGCAAGAAACATTTAACAAGGACCTAGAAGAAATAAAGATGAAACAAGCAATGATGAACAACACTATAAATGAAATTAAAAGTACTCTAGATGGGATCAATAGCAGAATAACTGAGGAAGAAGAACGGATAAGTGACCTGGAAGATAAAATAGTGGAAATAACTACTGCAGAGCAGAATAAAGAAAAAAGAATGAAAAGAACTGAGGACAGTCTCAGAGAACTCTGGGACAATATTAAACACACCAACATTCAAATTATTGGGGTTCCAGAAGAAGAAGAGAAAAAGAAAGGGACTGAGAAAATATTTGAAGAGATTATAGTTGAAAACTTCCCTAATATGGGAAAGGAAATAGTTAATCAAGTCCAGGAAGCACAGAGAGTCCCATACAGGATAAATCCAAGGAGAAATACGCCAAGACACATATTAATCAAACTGTCAAAAATTAAATACAAAGAACACATATTAAAAGCAGAAAGGGAAAAACAACAAATAAGACACAAGGGAATCCCCATAAGGTTAACAGCTGATCTCTCAGCAGAAACCCTGCAAGCCAGAAGGGAGTGGCAGGACATACTGAAAGTGATGAAGGAGAAAAACCTGCAACCAAGATTACTCTATCCAGCAAGGATCTCATTCAGATTTGATGGAGCAATTAAAAGCTTTACAGACAAGCAAAAGCTGAGAGAGTTCAGCACCACCAAACCAGCTCTACAACAACTGCTAAAGGAACTTCTCTAGGCAAGAAACACAGGAGAAGGAAAAAACCTATAATAACAAACCCAAAACAATTAAGAAAATGGGAATAGGAACATACATATCGATATTTACCTTAAATGTAAATGGACTAAATGCTCCCACCAAAAGACACAGATTGACTGAATGGATACAAAAACAAGACCCATATATATGCTGTCTACAAGAGACCCACTTCAGACCTAGAGACATATACAGACTGAAAGTAAGGGGATGGAAAAAGATATCCATGCAAATGGAAACCAAAAGAAAGCTGGAGTAGCAATTCTCATATTAGACAAAATAGACTTTAAAATAAAGACTATTAGAAGAGACAAAGAAGGACACTACATAATGATCAAGGGATCGATCCAAGAAGAAGATATAACAATTGTAAATATTTATGCACCCAACAAAGGAGCACCTCAATACATAAGGCAAATAATAACAGCCATAAAAGGGGAAATCGACAGTAACACATTCATAGTAGGGGACTTTAACACCCCACTTTCACCCATGGACAGATCATCCAAAATGAAAATAAATAAGGAAACACAAGCTTTAAATGATACATTAAACAAGATGGACTTAATTGATATTTATAGGACACTCCATCCAAAAACAACAGAATACACATTTTTCTCAAGTGCTCATGGAACAATCTCCAGGATAGATCACATCCTGGGTCACAAATCAAGCCTTGGCAAATTTAAGAAAAGTGAAATTGTATCAAGAATCTTTTCTGACCACAACGCCATGAGACTAGGTATCAATTACAGGAAAAGATCTGTAAAAAATACAAACACATGGAGGCTAAACAATACACTACTTAATAACGAAGTGATCACTGAAGAAACCAAAGAGGAAATAAAAAAATACCTAGAAACAAATGACAATGGAGACACAACGACCCAAAACCTATGGGATGCAGCAAAAGCAGTTCTAAAGGGGAAGTTTATAGCAATACAAGCCCACCTTAAGAAGCAGGAAACATCTCGAATAAACAACCTAACCTTGCACCTCAAGCAATTAGTGAAAGAAGAACAAAAAAACCCCAAAGCTAGCAGAAGGAAAGAAGTCATAAAAATCAGATCAGAAATAAATGAAAAAGAAATGAAGGAAACAATAGCAAAGATCAATAAAACTAAAAGCTGGTTCTTTGAGAAGTAAACAAAATACATAAACCATTAGCCAGACTCATCAAGAAAAAAAGGAGGAAGACTCAAATCAATAGAATTAGAAATGAAAAAGGAGAAGTAACAACTGACACTGCAGAAATAAAAAAGATCATGAGAGATTACTACAAGCAACTCTATGCCAATAAAATGGACAACCTGGAAGAAATGGACAAATTCTTAGAAATGCACAACCTGCCAAGACTGAATCAGGAAGAAACAGAAAATATGAACAGACCGATCACAAGCACTGAAATTGAAACTGTGATTAAAACTCTTCCAACAAACAAAAGCCCAGGACCAGATGGCTTCACAGGCGAATTCTATCAAACATTTAGAGAAGAGCTAACACCTATCCTTCTCAAACTCTTCCAAAATATAGCAGAGGGAGGAACATTCCCAAATTCCTTCTACGAGGCCACCATCACCTTGATACCAAAACTAGACAAGGATGTCACAAAGAAAGAAAATTACAGACCAGTATCACTGATGAACATAGATGCAAAAATCCTCAACAAAATACTAGTAAACAGAATCCAACAGCACATTAAAAGAATCATACACCATGATCAAGTGGGGTTTATTCCAGGAATGCAAGGATTCTTCAATATATGCAAATCTATCAATGTGATAAGCCATATTAACAAATTGAAGGAGAAAAACCATATGATCATCTCAATAGATGCAGAGAAAGCTTTAGACAAAATTCAACACCCATTTATGATAAAAACCCTCCAGAAAGTAGGCATTGAGGGAACTTTCCTCAACATAATAAAGGCCATATATGACAAGCCCACAGCCAACATCATCCTCAATGGTGAAAAACTGAAAGCATTTCTACTAAGATCAGGAACAAGACAAGGTTGCCCACTCTCACCACTCTGATTCAACAGAGTTTTGGAAGTTTTAGCCACAGCAATCAGAGAAGAAAGGAAGTAAAAGGAATCCAAATCGGAGAAGAAGAAGTAAAGCTGTCACTGTTTGCAGATGACATGATACTATACATAGAGAATCCTAAAGATGCTACCAGAAAACTACTAGAGCTAATCAATGAATTTGGTAAAGTAGTAGGATACAAAATTAATGCACAGAAATCTCTGGCATTCCTATATATTAATGATGAAAAATCAGAAAGAGAAATCATGAAAACACTCCCATTTACAATTGCAACAAAAAGAATAAAATATCTAGGCATAAACCTACCTAAGGAGACAAAAGACCTGTATGCAGAAAATTATGAGACACTGATGAAAGAAATTAAAGATGATACAAACAGATGGAGAGATATACCATGTTCTTGGATTGGAAGAATCAACATTGTGAAAATGACTCTATGACCCAAAGCAATCTACAGATTCAATGCAATCCCTATCAAACTACCACTGGCATTTTTCACAGAACTAGAACAAAAATTTCACAATTTGTATGGAAACACAAAAGACCCCGAATAGCCAAAGCAATCTTGAGAACGAAAAACGGAGCTGGAGGAATCTGGCTCCCTGACTTCAGACTATACTACAAAGCTACAGTAATCAAGACAGTATGGTACTGGCAGAAAAGCAGAAAGATCAAAGGAACAGGATAGAAAGCCCAGAGATAAACGCACGCACATATGGTCACCTTATCTTTGATAAAGGAGGCAGGAATGTACAGTGGAGAAAGGACAGCCTCTTCAATAAATGGTGCTGGGAAAACTGGACAGCTACATGAAAAAGTATGAGATTAGATCACTCCCTAACACCATACACAAAAATAAGCTCAAAATGGATTAAAGACCTAAATGTAAGGCCAGAAACTATCAAACTCTTAGAGGAAAATATAGGCAGGACACTCTATGACGTAAATCACAGCAAGATCAATTTTGACCCACCTCCTAGAGAAATTGAAATAAAAACAAAAATAAACAAATGGGACCTAATGAAACTTCAAAGCTTTTGCACAGCAAAGGAAACCATAAACAAGACAAAAAGACAATCCTCAGAATGGGAGAAAATATTTGCAAATGAAGCAACTGACAAAGGATTAATCTCCAAAATTTACAAGCAGCTTATGCAGCTCAATAACAAAAAAACAAACAACCCAATCCAAAAATGGGCAGAAGACCTAAACAGACATTTCTCTAAAAAAGATATACAGACTGCCAACAAACACATGAAAGAATATTCAACATCATTAATCATTAGAGAAATGCAAATCAAAACTACAATGAGATATCATCTCACACCAGTCAGAATCGCCATCATCAAAAAATGTAGAAACAATAAATGCTGGAGAGGGTGTGGAGAAAAGGGAACACTCTTGCACTGCTGGTGGGAATGTGAATTGGTTCAGCCACTATGGAGAACCGTATGGAAGTTCCTTAAAAAACTACAAATAGAACTACCATATGACCCAGCAATCCCACTACTCGGCACATACCCTGAGAAAACCAAAATTCAAAAAGAGTCATGTACCAAAATGTTCATTGCAGCTCTATTTACAATAGCCCAGAGATGGAAACAACCTAAGTGCCCATCATCGGATGAATGGATAAAGAAGATGTGGCACATATATACAATGGAATATTACTCAGCCATAAAAAGAAACGAAATTGAGTTATTTGTAATGAGGTGGATAGACCTAGAGTCTGTCATACAGAGTGAAGTAAGTCAGAAAGAAAAAGACAAATACCGTATGCTAACACATATATATGGAATTTAAGAAAAAAAAATGTCATGAAAAACCTTGGGGTAAGACCGGAATAAAGACACAGACCTACTGGAGAACAGACTTGAGGATATGGGGAGGGGGAAGGGTGAGCTGTGACGGGGCGAGAGAGAGGCATGGACATATATACACTAACAAACGTAAGGTAGATAGCTAGTGGGAAGCAGCCGCATGGCACAGGGATATCGGCTCGGTGCTTTGTGACCACCTGGAGGGGTGGGATAGGGAGGGTGGGAGGGAGGGAGACGCAAGAGGGAAGAGATATGGGAACATATATATATGTATAACTGATTCACTTTGTTACAAAGCAGAAACTAACACACCATTGTAAAGCAATTATACCCCAATAAAGATGTTAAAAAAAAAACATTTAAAGTATGCAAAACTGTCAACCAATGAGAAAATGGCAGAGTACTATATATTAAAAAGATTTTAAATGTTCATACCCTTTGACATAGGATTTTCATTTCAAGAATCTAGCCTAAGATTCAAAGATCTATGTACAAAGATGTTTGTCACAGTGCTATCTATAAGAGCAAATGATTGAAAAATGATTGAAAGCAATATTCCAGTAAATTTCTAACAACAGGAGAATAATTATGTTTATTTCAATACATTGATATAGTAAAGTATTATGTAGCTATTGAAAATGCTTACCAAAAAAATTAATGACATTGAAAATTATTCAAATTATCCTGCTAAGTGAAAATGCAGGGTACAAATTTAGATCATACTTTGGATTTGATATATGTGAAATACATACTATAATATGGATGCATAGAACAAAGATATGAAGAAACCACCCCAAAATGTTACAACAGTATATTCTTCCAGCAATGGCAGCAAGAGGAGATAGGTGTACATCTGGACAAAGTGACTAAAGAGCACTGGGAAATAATTAACGGCAGATGACAACCTGAGATGTATTTACTGAAGCAAACTGCTACTTCATTAAATAAGAATGGCATGTTTTGTTTTTCTTGCTTGGGAACGTTACATCCCACCCGGCTTAAATGGCAAAAATCCACAGCTTAAGCACCAGAGGTAGTAGACTTGGTTCACAGCAGTAGCAGAACAACTAGACCTTTAATGGGGAAATTTTGGAAGTCAGAGAGCCATATAAGGTTGAGATTATAAATTGTCTATATGCTCCTAGCTGTCTACTAAATTATGCATGTGTGCAGAAAATCTCAGAGAATACAGTGAAGACTGAAACTGTGGGACACTTATAAATTTGCTCCACCTTGTAATGTATTCCTCATCTATATACATCCCAGCCATAATGTGGAAGCCTTACTGCCCTGAGGCATCATTCACTGACCACTAAACTATACCAGGCACAGAAGCCATGCTAAGCAGACACCACCAACCAACACACAAAAACTGAGCTAAGACACCAGCAGTTGAACACTACAAAGGCAACAAATTTCACAGCTTGTGAATCTAGGAAAGATAACTGCTTCCTAAAACCCCAAAAACCCTCAAAAGAAAAAAACCAGAATCTAGAGCCACAACAACATGTTATCCACAAGTCCAATTTGCAAGCAAAATTTACGAGACACTAAAAAAAAAAAAAAAGTATGAAAGTATGAACCCATATTCAAGAAAAAAGAGTGGTTAATAGAAAATAACTCGAAATTGGCCCAGATGTTTGATTTAACAAGTAAAAATTTCAAGGAAGCTGCTATAATTCATTCAAAGAATTAAAGGAAAATATGCTAAGAAGGACTAAACAAATAGGGAATCTCAATGGAGAACTTTGAACCTATAAAGAAACAACCAAATGGAAGTTCCACATTTGACAAATACAATAACTAAAATGGAACCCCCCACCCCCACCTCAGAAAAATCCTTCATATCACTAGATGGGTTTATTAACAGACTGATATGGCAGAAGAAAGAATCAGTGCATATAAAGACATATCAATAAAAATTATCCAAAGCAAGAAAAACAAAAAGAAAAAATACTGGAGGTAAATGAACAGGGCCTTGGTGAGCTGAGGGACAATATCAAACATCCTAACATAAATATCCTAGAAGGAGAAAAGAGAGAGAAAGAAGGAGGCAGAAAAAATATTTGAAGAAATAATGACCAAAAAGTACCAAATCTGGTGGAAAACTTTAACACTTCAACAAAACTCAATGGTTCCCAAGTGGACAAAAGCAAAAAGAACCAAACTTACAGGCACCATGGTCAAACTCCTAAAAGCCAACGGCAAAGACAAAATCTTGAAAGCAGCAAGAAAAAACACCACAACACATCAAGGAAAAAATACGATTAACAGCGACTTTTCATCAGAAACAATGCAGACTAGAAGGCAATGGTGATGGCATATTTAAAGGGCTAGTGAAAAACACTTGTCAATCAAGAATTCAATATCCAACAAAAATAAAGACAAAATAAAAACATTCACAGATAAACAAAAACTGAGCTAAGTCATTGCTACTGGACCTGCCCTAATAAGAAATACTGAAGGAAGTCCTTCTGGATAACAGAAATTAATGATAACTCAGAACTCAGAATAGGAAGGAATGAAGAGCAATGGAAAGAGTAAATATGTGAGTAAATATGAGAGATATTTTTTACTTTCTCTCAATTTTTTTTTTTATTCATTTACTTATTATTTGGTTGCGCCAGGTCTTAGTTGCGGCAGGCAGACTCCTTAGTTGCAGCTCGCCGGCTCCTTAGTTGTGGCATGCTAACTCTCAGTTGCGGCATGCATGTGGGATCTAGTTCCCTGGCCAGGGATCGAACCCAGGCCCCTTGCACTGGGAACACAGAGTCTCATCCACTGAGCCACCAGGGAAGTCCCTCTCTCAATTTTTTAAAAAGACATATACTTGCTGAAAGCAAAGATTCTAACACTCTATTGTTGAGTCCACAGAGTATATAGATGTAATATATACTATAGCAATAGTACAAAGGAGAGGAAAATGGAGGTAAACTGGAAAATGAAGGTAAACTGGTATATTTTATTGGAAGTAAATCAGTATTAATTTGAAGTAGATTGTAATAAATTAAAGATGCATACTGTAATCCCTAGAGAAACTTAAATATATTTTCTACAGTGTCCTTGAAAACTTATATGATCAGAATATCACTTAAATACAACAGTATAAATACATACTGCTTAAAAACAAACAGAAAGAAGTGCACCAAAATAGTAACAGCCCTGAATCAAAACAGAAGCATTATAAGTGACCTTTTCCTTTTCTTTGTTGTTTCTGAACTGCATATGAAGCGATTACAATATTTTAAAATGGAATATTCCAATAAAATTTAAACCATACAAAATATACCATAATAAATATACCAAAAAGCTCAAGAGATACTAAAGACATTTTTAATATGGGCATCAGGCATGGGCATCAGAGAGTTTATAAGCCTCTTGAAATAATATGCACTTATATTTTGCTGGACAGGGAAGCTATAGTTTTTATCAGATTCCCAAAGGGATCCATATGTCCAAAAAAGTTAAGAACCAGTGTTCTAAAGTATTAATAAATGGCTTGCCAAATCCCATTCATTTGGACTGTGGATTCTGAAGCATCCTTATATAATTATTGCCTTTTGAAATGAAAATTCACTAATGTAAGTTAGTTCACAGCTCTTTAATTTGCCTTTATTCTTATTTCAGAAGCTCAGGTCTGGGTGATAGGAAGAAAGAGGGTAAGGAGAATATTCTATGGGCTGCAAAAGCAGAAAACAGCAAGGTGATTGTATAAACTGGAAGTCCCCTACTGCTGAAGCAAGGTATTCAGCTATGTAATTTTTGCTTTTATTTTTCTACATAAGTCTTCATGAAAGGGCCTATGAGTTTATGATATTTTAAAGATTTCTTAGGAAATTTAATGTTCAAGCAGGTTGGGAATTACTACTCTGAATTAACAGTGAAGTCCTGAGGCTAAGTTGGTTTGTGATCATTTCTGTATCCCTATCACCCAAAGCAGTACCTAGAACAGAGAAGAGTTTTAATAAACAATTTGTTGAATAAATAAATGAGTCTTCTTTTTCATAGTACATGGATAAAAACTAAAATCAGGCAATATAGAATTACCATTTATAATATACATAAATACTGAGATAAGAACATGCCTACACTCCTTAGATAATAAGTTACTGGTTATATTAGAAAATTTGTGTTTGGATTATTAGTGCTGAAGTATTCCAGATCTCTGCCCCTGATATCCTTTCTGTCCTCACTGGTCAAGTAAAAATAGCTTCCCATTCACATTATTCCCTAAGGAAAACAGATCTTAGTCCTTGAGTCAGCAGTACCTCTTGGGGTCTTGAGTGACTACATTAAGAGACAATTACCTAGACCTAGACAAACTTAGTGTTGTTTCTCTTTCCACACAAGAGGAAAGAAATCATTATCTATGATAATAGCAACAATCCCATTTTAGGTCACTTCTAAATCCAAAGCAAATCTTCCCACAGAGTTGCTTAAAAAGTATTAAAATTCTTGCCTTTTAAAACTATAAACTTAAACATACAAAGATCATAGATTAAAGTATAAAAGGTACCTTTAACATGATATTCAGACAAGGTTATCTGATCAGGCGATTCACAGAATAGAGAAACCATTCCTTGAAAACCCAGCAACCCATTTACTCTATTCCATCCTGAACATGCAAAGGGTCACAATCCTGTGGGAAGAGACATTTCAAGCACTACATATATGCATGCTAGTAGTGGACCTTATTAGTAAACCCATTTTATTATAAAATTCATTTCAAAATTTATAATTATTAACAATGATAATTATACAACAACAAAAAACTAACTGCATGGAGAAAAAAGCTTGAGACAGAGTATGTTTTTAATGATTAAGTATAGTAGAACACTATCCTGATTAGAAATGTAACACAAAATGTGGTATTTTGGTCCACTCAATAGTTTACTCACCAAAACACATTACAAATGTAGAGGATGGCTCACAATGGACTAAAACTGAGTTAGACTCATACATTTCAGGGTTTGCCAGGTCAACCTTGGAGTGGGTCTATCAGAAATCTAGTGTTTGACCAAGAAGTAGCTTGCAAAAGAAGTCACTCCTCAGGGAGATGTGAGCTAAAGTAGATAAGCTGAACCTCATAACAATGTTTTAGCCGTCAGATTTGGTGATTTCCAAGTTCAGAATATGTATCCATCACTCTAATTTCTCTTCGATCCAGGCTTCTGCCCCAGCCCCTCCTCTACCTTGGGTCTTATTTATGGGTCCTAGGACAAGAGAGGGGTGGGAATAAAAACTCAAAGTTACTTTCACTATAATCTTCTTTAAAACACTCGAGGCATTCATGCTAAGGTACTCCCTGCCCTTAACAGAATGTAGTATAAAAAGGGAGACAGGCAGCCTTCCTAAGCTGTGACAGAGGCTCATGCAGGAAGATCAATCACATGGCCTGGCACACAGGGAAATACCTTCCTCATGTGGTGATGCCTAGTGGGATCAGCAGTAGAACAGGGCAGAGGAGAGTCAAAGTAGAGAGCGATTTAAAAATAAGAGGTGAGAGTCGTCATTTTTTTGTTTTTGTTTTTTTAACTTTTCAAACCACCTATGTTGTTTATGAACACATGAGGCAATTCTCCTCAAAACTGCCACAGACACTTGGGGGACATTGATATCCCCCTTAACTAGAAGGACAAAAGTCAGTAAAGCACCTTTTGCAAAAAGAATTTTGGTTTTATTTGAACATTGCCTTTTAGAATGGTTCAGATTAAAAAGTAGGAAAAAATTGGGAATACAGAAATACTTTGGTATACCCACAATGTTCAAATACCACCCATGTCTCTGTGTGTTGCTAGGAGGCTGTCAGATGGTAACATCTCAGTGGATTAATAGCTCTATCATAACCTCTAAAGCAGAGTTCCACCTGGAGTCCAAGAAGCTTGAGAGTCCTTGAATATGTTCTAAGAGGATCCCTATGAGAATGTTTTTTTTGAGAATTCTAAAATACGGTTTTGGTGTTACACTAAAAACTACTAATATAAGCATATGAGTACCCCACTTATCATCAAGCAATTCAATGCAATTTCAATGCCAGGGTTCATGTTTATGTTCATAATCAAGTTTGGTGCCATGTGATCTCAAGTCCCAGTGTTTGCTTTTAATGTGTCTGTAAGCATGTCTAACTGCTGCTAAGGAGGCCTGTCCAAATGTCAAATGACAACAATGGCCTCCCATCCACTGCTCTACTCATGTTAAATTTTCTGGCAGTTATAAAGACAAAATGACTCTTATTGCAGTTATAATTTGCAACTAAGACACTTTCAAAAAATAATAAGTCTTTAATTTCTCAAGTTATATAGTAAATTGAGACTCTGTCATTTTTATGAAGGTAAATCAAAGTACTATTTGATTTAGTACCAGAAGTATTATTCTGGGCTAATGAGAAAAAATTGGACTTATGTCAAGGCTTTGTTTGCATCAAGAGCAGGCCAAACAATGTCATTCTGGTTAAAAAGTGAGGGATTCTGCAGCAGACTGAACAGAGAGAAGTGGAGGGAGAATGAGGCATATCACAAGAAACAGAGTAGGGTAGTACAGACAGGGCAAAGTCAAAAAACCTGAGCTACAACATCCCTTTCTGTACTCATCATTTGAGCTGATGTACTGCTAGTCTCTGCTTATACCACTTGCAATGACTATAACTGCAATTAGATAGAGGTAAACTATTTTTGTTAAATAGATCTTTAAAATTTTTTTCAGTATTTTATTGCTTTTGGTTGTATTATTATTACTAGATCACCAAAACAATGGCTCAGTGATTAAAATAAGCTTATTTATCAAAATAGAAAAATTAAAATAATTATAATAATATAAATCTCAAAATCATCCAGGAAACACAGAAACATAAAACATGCAAGTAAATCTGTCTATTAACAATCCAAACATTAGAAATTCAGTGTAAGTAAAACAGTATTATCTATGTTAAATTGAGATAATTCATTTAAGTTATATTGGTTAAATCCTATTTTCATTGATTTTGAAATTTTATTTTTAATTTGTAAACTTAGCTAGTGAATTTGTATTAATACATAAATTTGAGAGGTAACTAAGTATACTAAAAGCACAGGCTCTGGACCCTAGACTGCCTGGGTTTAAATCCCAGATCTGACATTTATTACCTGTGGGGTCTTGAAGGAGTCATTTAGCCTATCTGTGCCTCAGTTTCCTTATCTATAAAATGGAGATAATAATATTACCAAAAAAAAATCCTACCGTAATGTCGTAAGTGGGATTTAAAAAAAAAAAAAAAGTATGAGCTCTGGAGCCAGACTGCCTGGGTTTTATAACTCAATTTCTCTTCTCCTGGGGTATATTACTGCAGGATTTTATTGTGCCTACCTCATTGGGTTATTGTAAAGATGAATGTCTCTGTGTGTGTGCATATCTATCTACCTACCCATCTATCCAAAATGCCTAGAACCTAGCATGTGTTATATGTGTTACCTAATATTATTGTTACTATAATTTCATTTTTAATATTAGTTTTATGGTTTTACAGTTATATAAACACTACACCTGTAAGGAATTTAAATCTGGTTATATATATATATGTATTAAGCAATATTATGATATAGAATCAAAGTGTATTAGGTGGGTGGGGGGACAGGAATTTTTTTCTCTTCAAAGAGTGTCCGTATGACTAAAATTCAAGAAACTATTTTTTAAATTATATCTCCACCATACTGTTTATCTTAAACTATGTTTTAACCATAGTGAAAATGTTATTTCTGAAACTTTTAAGAGCAATGGTAATCTGGCAACACAACAAGGCTCACTAATATTTTGGTGGCCTACCGTCACCTCAAATCATCTTTGTCTATTTACGAAACACTGTGGCAACCATGCATGCCCACAGCATGGCAGCTACTAGTCAGGCAACTGCTTGACATCAGCCAAAATCAAGTTTGGTTTTATTTCTACTGATTAAATTTAAATGTTAGATGAGTGAATAAAGTAAAAACACCAACAAACAATTTTTTCATTTTTCAATAATGTACCATAAATTACTCAGAATAGAATCACCACCTTTCATAAAAGGGCTGTGGCAGGCATCTTTTCATACCATTAAAAGACAATCATCCATGGTTTAGAGGCTTTTTGTTTGGAGATTCTTTTTTTATATATACTTTAAAAGTATTTGGAAACAAAATACTATCTGAATCACAGAGTATTAGTCTGTTTTTAAAGAAGGATAAGAGTGAGTGTTTGTTTGTATTTTGGCTTAAATGGTCTTTTTATATCAAACACTAATAGGCATCTTAGTTTCTTTAGGAAAGAGCTCACATATAACTAAATAAAAGAATGAACTGATGGTACATATTCTGTTACTATATCAGGACCGAATATTTTCTTTTGCTGGGATACATAATTAAAATTTGTCTTTGCCATACGTGTGGTGGTTAGTTTTTTTCTTGTACAAATTCACGAGAAATTTTTTCATAGATGTGCTTTCCCTAAAAATGTTTGATTAGTGCTCTATGCTCCATCCTGGATACTAGATACAATTTGGATAATTGCCAATAGATGGCACTGTTCGCACTAGGTAGCCAAAACCTCAGAAAGGTCTCTTTACAGGCACAAATTGAGACCAAATATCTGCTCAAATCAGTGAATCTGAATTTTTCATGATGAAGAACATATATTGAAATAAATTAAATATTTAAAAATTTACACTTAATAGATTCAGAATATGGAGACCAATTTAAGGCAAACCATTTATTTCTTCACCTAAAAATATTTATTGAGTACCTACTATCACTAGGCACTAGAGATATAACAATGATTAAGATATTTCCTGGTCTCAAGTAATCATACAATAATGTAATAAATAAAACTAATAATGGAGATATGCACTGAGAAGCACAGGGGCTCATTCTGGGGATGGAATGGATAAGTGAAAGATATTTGCAAAAATGATGCCTGAGCTGGTTCCTAAGGATGGGAGTGGGGGGGCAGTGTCTGTCAAGTACATTCACATTTTAAACAAAGGGAAAAGGAACAGCAAGAACAGGAAGGAAAGGAATGGTATAAAAGTATAGTGTGGAAAGGATGAATCAGAACGTGGCAAGATATAAACCTGGAAGAAGAGCTCTGCATCACTCAAAGGGTCTCTTATCTTAAGAAATTTGGACTTCAATCTTCATATGATAGCGGTCCACTGAAGGAGTAATGGGGATTGGCATAGTCAGATTTATATTTTGGAGAGACCACTGTAGGAACTATGTAAAAATGAATTTGAATGGGATCAGATTGGAGGTGGGAATCCAACACAGCTGTGGTAGTCCAGGCAGCAAGCAATGACCCCTGAACTAGAGCAGCGTCAATGAAGAATAGAGAGGAAGACACAGTTTTAAGAAATGTTTAAAGGCTATGTTTTAGCAGGATATGTTTAAACGGATGTGGGAAATGAGGGAGACGAAATCAAGGATGACAATCAAGACGATATATTTCACAGGTCCTTTTGAAATGCCACAGATTACTTTTTACTGATTCACCATTTTTCATTGTTTTTTAATATAAAGTATAAGTTGTTGACCTGCTCTTATTCATCCAGTCTTTACCCGCTGTAGCATCCTGTACTTTACCTTCAAAACACTTATCAGAATTTGTAAGAATTAGCACAAAATATGCTTATTACGTATTTGTTTGTCATCTCTTCTATTTATTAGATTATACTGCATGAGGACAAGTCATCTCTCCAGATCTAGATCACTATTCCATGCCTAGCACCTAGTCTGGTAGGTAGCTGATGCTCAACAAATATTTGTTGAAGAAACACATATTTCTGAATTTCCAAGCTCTACTCACATTCTACTTGGCTGATTACTTTCCATCAGGATCAAACACTACTTTAGGCCCCATTTAGTAAAGCATATCCACAAGAGATGCAGCCTATTTATTGAGTACGTTAGCTTTTTTCACTGACAGCTTTTCTCACCAGGGCAGGAATGAGCCTTTCAACATGTCAAGTTAGAAGCTATTTTCCAGTGTAATAGGCGCTCTCTGGTCAGGTCAGTTTTCTTCAACACGGACAACTAAAACACCTCTCTACAGAAACAATAAGTTTCCTTCTTCACTTTCTGAGTCTTCCCAGGGCTTCTACCACGTCTCCTTGCATCTCCTTTTTTCATGGATATTAATTTATTCAAAAGGTTTAATCTTCTCTTCTCAAGGCTATCTTAAGATACCACAGTGTTTGGTCAATTCTCTACAGTTTAACTGTCCCTTAAAAATTTTTTCCCCTACTTTCACGTTGCATAATATTACTTACAGCATGTGTGTGGTGGGAGAGGGGAAGGCAGGGTGCTGCATTTTTTAAAACATACCCAGGTTTTCTAATGATTTTTCTCTGTCAGTTTCCTTGGAATTTCAAGGAAAAAAAATGAATGTAGACTAAAGGAAATAAACAGATTTATTTTAATAAACCTAAACATAAAAATCTGAATTTAAAAATTAGATAGACCTTCTATTCATAATAAATATTTAAAGAATAAGCTGTTCCAGAGCATTGATTTTAAAAATATTTTAGCACTTACTCTGTACTAATATGGTAAGATATGCATATAATAATAATAATAAAAATATATGCAATGTATTAATACTATTAGAGAGGTAAATTGGTACAGTAGTTCAGTGCCATGAAAGATTAATTTTTACTGGATATATATGAATTACTTTATAGAGGAAACTGAATTTAAGCTGGTCTTTGAAGAGAAAGTGGTAGTAATGTAGCCATGTCAAAATGTAATTTATATTTTTCAATAACAAAAATACTGCAAAAAATGAAGTCCCCAATAACAACCAGAAGACATCTAATATTAGGCAGTAAAGCTTTTTAACTTTAATATAAAACATCAAGTAAAAAATAAGAGCAAAACCAGCAAACAAACAAAACCTACCATGTCAAAACAGTCACAATACCATAAATGGGTATATAGTTAAATGTTATTAGGTTACCTACTTAGAAAGATATACATGTTCTGAATTGGATTAAATAATTCCAAAGCATTACTGCCTCTAAATAATAGACTATCAGTGGCTGATAAAGCAAGAACTTGTATTTTAATAAATCCCACTTTTGTCATTGCAGAGTTTCTTCTAGGAATATATACTTATATAGAAACTTTGCAAACCAAAGAGGTAGATTAACATAAACCTTTTATAAATTGTAATAAAGGTAGAAGGAGAGAAAAAAGGAATAAATTACACTGAAGTAGCATTAAAAGCAGATGTTCAAAGAAAATTCAGTGTAAACTTTGCCATATAAGATGAGCACTATGTATCCGTGGATAACAAATTATTAGACAACATTTTAGCAATTATCTTTTAAGAAACTTCATAATTTTTTCGCTATATCCCTTTACACGTAATGTTTACATAACATTCTTTAAATGAAACCCAGGTGTTCATCAAACAATGAGTACTGACTTGGTGTTATTTTAATACACTTTTTTTTTAAAGTTGCTTCTCTAAATTTATCAACTCTCAGAATATACTGTGCTTAACTTTAGAATAAATCTGAATATATAGTTATGGAGATAGAGATAACAAACTTACATTATTATTTACAGTTACTACTGATCACAAACCTCTTAAAAGGTAATGCACAAGAACTGTAACTTCGGTCTTGGGCAAAACCAAGTAAAAAGAATTAATTTTTAAGTAAACCAGTTAAAGAAATGGAATCTGGGTTTATTGTGGTATGGACAAGTTTATGATTAAAATTGGCTTATTACACTGAAATCCTTATTTTGCTAAGACATAAAAGACCTCCCTCCCCCAAAAATAAAAACTTCAAAAAAACCCCACCTATACCGACTCTCATTTCAAGGACCTCAGTAAGATAGTACGGCAGAGACAAATATTACAAGAAAAAACAAGATCAGTTATTCTCCTAATTAAGGAAAATATTCTAAACTTTCCCCAGGAAATAATAAGGTCTTTTAAAATATAATGGGGGTATTTGTAAATTATTATAAGCCTATCTTACCTACCATA